>NW_028258173.1:6666666-6818181 GCF_053883595.1 Heterocephalus glaber | reverse complement strand
CCTTAGTCAGAAGACGTCCTTCTAGGTGAGGTCTTTACACAGAGTACACCCCGAGGCTTCACAGCACTACTCCTCTGCAGATACTCCTAAGAGTAATACCGGTAACTAGGCACGGTGGTACAGCCCAGGAACCCCAGCACTCTGGCAGCTAAGGCAGGAAAATCAGAAGTTCCAGCCTAGCCTGGGCAACTTATGGAGACCCTGTCTCATAATTAAAAATTTAAAAATGAGCTGAGATGTGGGGCTCAATAGGAAGGCCTGGGTTCTATCCTCAGTAGCACTAGTGCTACACTCTCCTAGAGTTCAACTCAAAGAAACACCTGCAAACTACTGAAATAGTCCTTGAACTGAGAATGCTATTCTAATGAGATAAAAAGGAAGTTAGTGTGACCCAGAAGTCCCCAAAATCACTACTGAAGGACCTGAGATGAATCCTTATGGCAAAAGAGTGGATCATGGGCCGGGGATTTAGCTCAGTGGTGCTGCCGCCTGCCTCGCAAGCGCCTGCCTCGCAAGCGCAAGGTCCCGAGTTCCATCCCCGTACCAAAAAAAAAAAAAAAAAGAGTGAATCAGGACACAGAGCAACTCACTTGTCTGACTTTCCTCTCTATTTACAACTCTTCCACCACCAAGATGGCCCAGTCCCTTTTCTAAGTGCTGTGGTGTAAGATTCCAGTGGCAGAGCTGAAACTTAGTAAAGAAGGGAAAGTTTCATTTCTGAACCCTCAGCCTATCTGTCTTTCCCCCTGACCTTCAGATCGAAGAAGTCTCCAGCGCTTCCTTCAGAGGAGTTCCTTCTTTGGGGTCCAGAAGACTCCAAGTCTTCCCTGCCCCCACTAGACTTGGCACCTAGAAACCAAACATACTTTCTTGAGGAATAAAATAGAAAGACCTAAAGCAAAACACCTTATATATCACGAATGGAGGAAACTGTTTCAGCTGACGGCTTAAAAATTCCACAAGAGGGATTAAATACCCTACTCCCACTTCAGTCCCTATATCCTGATCCATCCCATAAAATCTCAATATTTCCCATTTCTTTCTTATCATGTTAAGCTTGAATGACTGTTCATTACCACACCAAGCTACATTTTGATTAGCATAAAACCAGCTGCTGGGTACAGTGACACACACCTGTAATCCCAGCTATTCAGGAGGATGAAACAGGATCGAGAGTTCAAGGCCAGCCTGGGCAGCATAGTGAGACCTTGTCTCAAGATCAAAAGGGGATGAGAGTTGAGGATTTGGCTCAGTGGTGCCGCCATGTGCCTCGCCAGTGCAAGGTCCCTAGTTCAATCCCTGGTACCAAACACCCCCTGCCCCGGCAAAAAAAGGGGGGATCGGAGGGCTGGGGATTTAGCTCAGTGGCACCGCGCCTGCCTTGTAAGAGTAAGGTCCTGAGTTTGATCCACAGTACCAAAAAAAAGAAAAGGCTGGGGGGGTGTAGCCCAGAACACATGTAAAGCACCCATGGGGTTCAATCCCCAGTAGCAAAAACAAAAAACAAGAAAACTTCACATCCTGGCATACTGGCACACGCTTGTAATCCCAGCCCTCTGGAAGCTGAGGTAGTGGATCTTAAGCTCAAGGCTAGCTTGAATTATGTAGTGAGACCCTATCTCAAAGAAACCAAACCAAACCAGACCCAAGCTGGGGACATCCCTTGGAACAGTGATCACAGATGAAAGCAGAGCAGTACCTGCTGACTTGGCCCAAGAAGGGGGATTTTCTTCAGGTGTCCCGAAGATGCTGGAGGCCATTTTGTTCTTCCTCACAGGCTGTTCTGTGGGTTCATCAAAGCCTAATGAAAAATTGGATCCACCACCTGGAGGCCGCAAAACCCTAGAGACAATGGCAAATCAATAATTTCAGATTCTACCAAAACATACTTTCCAGCATCTTTCACTTCATTTCCCTCAACCAGCCATTTTTGCCCTCGGTCCCCAAGAGAGCTACTAACTCGAAAAAGGAACTGACTTGCTCTGGCATCAATTCAATGCTGGAGATTAAGATACCAAATACTGCTGTGCCATTATTAGTAGTACCAGATAGGTTGGTGTGTCCTTTTAAGAAACATGAAAAAAACATGCCAGGCGTGATGGCACACACCTGCAAGCCCAGCATTTGGGAGGCTGAGGCAGGAGGACTGCCATGAGTTCAAGGCCACCCTGGGCTACACAGCAAGACCCTGTCTCAAAATTTGAAAACTAAAAGAGCTTGAGAGAGAGAGAGAGAAATACAAAAAGGCTTAATATGTACTGGCCTACTGGGCTTAGCTAAATATATCTGCAAAGACATTCAGAAGTCCCACGATGAATACAGGCATATGTACTGCAAACATGGACTAGTAAAAATTTTAAGAATTTTTTCAAAGTTTAGAAGAAGCACATCTTGTTATTTCTTTATTTGAAAACCATTTCCATTTTTATTTTTAACTACAAGAATTAAGGGCAGCTTAGTGATTTAGTAAGATCCTGTCTTAGAATAAAAGTTATATGAGGGCTAGAGATATAACTCAGTGAGAAGGCCCTGGGCTCAATTCCTACTACTGCAAAAAATGAATAAATAGATAAAAGTTCCCTTGAACTGGCCAGTGGTGCATGCTTGTAATCCCAGCTACTGGCAGGCTGAGGTAGGAGAATGGAGAGTTTAAGAATAGCCCGGGCAATTTAGGGAGGCCCTATCTCAATAGAAGAGAAAGAAGGGCCAGGGATTTCGCTCAGTGGTTTTGCCACCTGCCTTCTAAGCGCAAGGTCCCGAGTTTGATTCCTGGTACCAATAAATAAATGAATGAATGAATGAATGAATGAAGACAAAGAGCTAGGGATGTAGCTCAGTAATAGAGCATCCCTAGGTTCGATTCCCAGTTAAAAAATAATAGTCACCAAAAAAAATAAAATAAAATAATAGTCACTCTGACCAATTTAGGTCAAAAGAGAAAGCTCATGAGTGTCATCTGCATCTCTCTCTCCACACACACACACACACACACACATTTTTTAAGCTAGTGTCTTGCTAACTTGCTAAACTGCCCAGGTTTGTGATCCTCCTGCATCAGCCTCCCAGAGTGCCGGGATTACAGGCATATCTCACCATGCCCAGCCCACGTTTTATTTTGTTTTGGTTTTTCGGTACCAGAGATCGAACTCGGGTCCTTGTGCTTTCCAGGCAGGCGGCGGAACCACTGAGCTAAATCCCAGGCCCACCAGCCCACATTTTG
This sequence comes from Heterocephalus glaber, assembly GCF_053883595.1. NCBI lineage: Eukaryota > Metazoa > Chordata > Mammalia > Rodentia > Bathyergidae > Heterocephalus > Heterocephalus glaber. The sequence continues at coordinate 6,814,961 of NW_028258173.1, read as the reverse complement.
ACACATAGCATTTTTACTACTCCTTCACTCTAAATATTTTCTCTTTTCCATTTCTTTCTTTGACCCATGAGTTTTTTAGAAGTATATTTTGAAAGAGCCAAAAATAGAGGTCTTTCTAATTTCTTGATTTACAACTATAAAGTACAAATCAGACAACAGATTCATATGACATGAACCTTTGAAACTCGAGATTTTCATTATGGCCTACTATGTGCTCAATTTTATACATCTTCCATGGGTGCTTGAAAAGTATGTGTATTTGCCAATGTTTTCTGTGTTTACTAGTACTAGGTTAAGCTTATTAATTAAACTGTCCAAATCTTCTGGTTTAAAATGTTTTACCACTTACTGACTCTGTCATCAACTTTACTGTATGGAGGGCTTGCCAGTTTCTCCTCAAAATTTTGTCAAGATAGCAGCTCTGCCTCCAAAATAACTGTCCCTAGAGTATTTCAGAACAGTAGGGAAAACTGCAATAGGTCAATGGCTAATGACTGTGATTAACAAAAGATAAGCCAGGTGTGGTGGCACACACCTGTGATCTCAGCACTCAGGGAGGCTGAGGCAGGAGGATAACAAGTCCAAGCCCAGCCTGGGCAATTTAGCAACTTAGCAAGACCCTGACTCAGAATTAAAAATTCAACCTTACTAACCGTGATAATCTATTTTCTTTTTTTGTTTCATTTTGTTTTCTGTCTATAGTTTCTAGTATGTAACTCCCTCTTCAAGGAAGCCCATAAAAACTAGAATCCTCTTACCTAAGGAGGGTCAGTCATGGAAACTAATCTCTAATCTTCCTCTGCTTTTCTTAAAAGCTGGCCATACCAGGGATTTAGCTCAGTGGTTCCACCGCCTGCTGCCTGCCTCCTGCCTCGAAGGCGCAAAGACCCCAGGCGCAAAGACCGGAGTTCAATCCCCAGTACCAAAAAAAAACCAAACTGGCCATAAAGAAATTCTCTGGAGGGCCTGGGATTTAGCTCAGTGGTCCCACTGCCTGCCTCACAAGCGCAAGGACCTGAGTTCAATCCCTGGTACCAAAAAAAAAAAAAAAACCACTGGCCATAAAGAAATTCTCTGGAAGGCCAGGGATTTGGCTCAGTGGGGCTGCGCCTGCCTCAAAAGCACAAGGTCCTGAGTTCAATCCCCAGTACCAAAAAATAAAAAAGAAATTCTCTGGAGCTGTGAGTATAGCTCAGTGGTAGAGTACTTGCCTAGTATGTGGGAGACACGGGGTTTAATCACTAACACCACAAAAAATAAAAATTAAAAAAATTAAACTGGGCATGGTGGCACATTCCTGTAATCCCAGCACTTGGGAGGCTGAAGCAGGAGGATCGCTCTTAGTTCTAGGCTAGCCTGGGCTACACAGTGAGTTTTAGGGCAGCCTGGATTACATACTGAGACCATGCCTCAGAAAAATAAATAAATAAAAATTTAAAAATAAAAAAATTAAGAAGAGGCTGGGCATGACTACCTCAGCTACTTGGAAGGCTGACACAGGAAGACTGTTAAATTCCAGGCAAGAGGATGAACCAGAACTCTGAGAGTCTGAGAAAGGAAGATCAAAAATTTAAGCCCAGGGCTGGGGATTTAGCTCAGTGGTGACGAGCCTGCCTTGCAAGCTCAAGGTCCTGAGTTCGATCCCAGGTGGGGGACAGGGGGGTGATAAGCCCTGCCTAGGAAATGTAAAGACCTAGACACTTGTCTCAAAATTAAAAATAAAGGGGCTAGGGTTATAATTCAGCAACACCGTGCCTGCCTGGCAAATGTAAGATCCTGAGTTTGATTCCCAGTACAGAAAAAAAAGAAAAGAAAACCTGGGACTTTGCTGGGGGTAGTTGGTCTTGGGGCCTGAGCCTTCCATGTGTGGGATCTAATGCTGTCCCCAGGTAAACAGTGTCGGCGCTGAACTGGATGAGCAGACACCTAGCTGGTGTGTGCTGCTCCAGAACTGCCTGCCTGTCTGCCATCGGGAGAAAGCCATACCTTTGAGGTCAGTCTTTTGTGCTGACTGCCTGCCATGGTTTGAGAGTAGAGATAAAACACTGGAGTTTGTTGTTGTTGCTTTGTTTTTTCCGACTCAGACTAGCAAATAAATGAGCCTTTTTGGCTTTTTGTTTTCAAGACAGGGTTCTGGCTTTGTAGTCCAGGTTGGCCTCAAACTCATGATCCTCCTGCCTCAGCCTCTCCAGTGCTGTGATTACAGGCATATGCCATTATGCCCTGCTTAATAAAATTAAATTTAAAACAAAAGGGAGTGGAAAAGATTTTTTAAAAGCCATCTCAGCACTCTATTATGAGAGTATAAAATTGTGCAAACTTTCTGAAGACATGAAACTGGCAGGGCAAAATGGAACTTTGAAAGTATTTTTCCTTTAGAGATAAGGGGCTCCTCCAAACTTCCTCAGACTCTGGGATGAACTCACATTCCCACCTCTGCTCCGCCCAGATAAATGGACAGAATACACAGACACCATCACCGGGAGGTCAAAGTCCAGTTTCATTTCCTTAGAAAAACCAGGGAGGGGCCAAGGATTTAGCTCAGTGGTTGCCCCCGCCTGCCCCACAAGCACAAGAACCCACAAGCACAAGGACTGGAGTTTCCCCAGCACCAAAAAAAAAAAAAAAAAAAGAAACAGCAGGGAGTGTTCTAGTCAGGAAGGGAAGAAAAGGCCTGAATGTGTCCACTGTCTCATTGTGTCCCCGCTCTGTTCCTTGCTAGGAAGGACCCTAAGACACCTGTTCACAGTAAGATGGTGACTCGGGTGATGAGGACCCTCCATCTCCTTGGAGCTAGCATTCAATAAATCCTTTTACCATTGAGACAGGGTCTCATTATATAGCACTTTAGGCTGCCCTTGAATTCAGTATGTAGCCTAGGCTGGCCTTGAAGTCCTCCTGCCTCAGCCTCCAGAGTGTTGGGATGATAGTGTGTGGTATCACACCAGGCTCTTCCTTTTTGCCAAAATAAGTAGCCCCCTTTGATTTGGTCACGGGTTAACAAATGAACATGAGGGTATCCACCTCAGTGGCCAGTAGCCCCCAGTTTGAGAAACTGCCTAACTCTCCATGGCCTCAGTTTTCTCCTCTATCAAATGAGAATATTACCATTATCTCATAAGACTATTATTACAAGGCTATCATATATAATCTGGAACATGGCAATCATGTACATTAGCTATTATTATAACCAAATAGATGTCTCCACAACACTATCCCGGGTTCCTTCTCACTGATGGGATTTCAGTGGCTTTTTGGTGGGGAGGCTGATCTTCGGGATGGAACCCAGGAAGCACTGGGCCTCCCTAACCCTTCCATGTCTTCATTCTGAGACAGTGTCACTAACTTGCCAGGGCTGCCCTTGAACTTAGGATCCTCCTGCTTTAGCCTCCCCAGTGGCTCACCTTATTGTCTTCTTTATACTCCATATTTTTCTGTATCGTTACTACTCTAAAATTCCCTTAAAGACTGTGTCTGTGTTCCAGAAATTCCTAGCAATGTTTCTTTTGACAATACTTCTCCCCACTATCCATTCTGGATAAATGTGATTACTCATTCACCTGTGTGCGTTCTGGATCCCCAGACAGAAATCCTGGCTGCTCAGCTCCTTTGCATGCATAGCCTGACACCCTGGCATCAGCCCCCAACACCACCCCTCACTAAACTCACACATTCCATTCCTGCCTTTAGTGGTGACCCCTGCCCTCTCCTGCCCCCTTCTGTGCCAGGGTCCACAGCCCAGCAGAAACTGAAAATCACACCAACTCTGCCCTCTAGCAATGTGGCCTGTCCTCAAACAGACCGTGGTGGCTCCAACCACCACCCCACTAGTCCAGCCTGCCACTTTCCTCACTGGGCCAAGGTTTATCTCCATTTCCACCTGCTCTCCACCCTGCTCTCGCTGCCCCAGTCCAACTCCCCGAGCTGCTCCCAGAGCTGAAGAGTAAGAGCCTGGGCTGCAGGGAGGATAGGGAGGACACTCCTCTCCCCTGGGAGTTGCCAGCTCTCCACCAAGAGCCAGATGGTGAACGCTTTTGGCTCTGTGGATCAGGTCTTCCTGAACTACTGACTGCCGTGCAGCACACAAAGGCAGCCACAGAAAACATGAAGATGAGTATGGCTGCCTCCAATAAAATTTGATACATCAGCTGGGCATGGACACTGAATTTTAACTTTATTTTCATGTAATTTTCGTAAGACAGAAACAGTGTTTTTCTCAATTGTTTATCAATGTAAAAAATCTTCACAGTTCAAGGACTCTGCAAAAACAGGTGAGACTGAATCTGGCCCAGAGGTGAGAGTTTGCTGAGCTCTGCTGGGGCAGTCCAACAAGCTCTGGTCAGGAAGGCAGACTCTGCCTCTAAGAAGCTCTAAATAAGTACCCAGTATGAGCTAGTGGATAGAGCTTGAACCCAAATCCTCAGCACCTGCCAGGCACATTACAAATGCTCAGGTGCTTTGATGGGATAACATACAATCACCTTTTTCTCTTTTAACTACACATCTGTATAGCAGGGCATGGTGGTTGCACACCTGTAATGTCAGCCATCTGGGAGGCTGAGACAGGACTATCTCAAATTTGAACTTGCCCACCATAACCAATTTAGTGACTTAGGGAGACCCTATCTCAAATAAATAAATAAATAAAATTAAAAAGAGCTGGGGATATACCCCAGTGAGAAAGCCCTGGGTTCAACCCTTAGTACAGCAAAAAAAATTAAAATAAAATCAAATCTCATTATTGGCCCTCAAGACTCCACTGCATTCCTCTATAACATGTGAAACATTTAAAGGGCCTTTTTTTTTTTTTTTGGTAGCAGGGATCAAACTCAGGTCCTTGTGCTTATGGGGCAGGCACCAGAACCACTGAGCTAAATCCCTGGCCCTAAAGCTCCTTTTTTTTTTTTCACTTTATTAAATTCTTTTATTGGTACATTGTAGGTATACAACACAACTACATTTCTCATTGGGAATTGTACCTTTACATAATGCATCTTGGTTCTTATTTATTCCTCATTCCTAGCCCTCCCTTCACTCCCTCCACCCTTCCCTATTTACAAAGACTTTATTTCCATTTTTTCCATTTCTCATCATTTTTCCTTTCCCTTCTTTCCTTTCCCCTGCCACTCCCACTACTCCTACCCCTTTGGACCTTTTCTTCCTATTTTGCATTATCGATTATTCATTCTAATCATTGGTACATTTTAAGTATACAATATAATGACATTCATCATTGGAAATTTGTACCTTCACATAGTCTCTCTTGGTTCTTATTTTTCACCCTTGCCCAGCCCTCCCTTCAACCCCTCCATTCCTCCCTATTTACAAAGATTTGTTCCTATTTTTCCATTTTCTCTTATTAATCCCATTCCCTTCTATCCTTTCCCCTAGCCCTCCCACTTCCTTCCCCTTTGCCCCTTTTCTTCCTATTTCACATTACCTATTATACATTTAGTCCTTATTTACACTTTCAGTTTCTCACACCAGAGAAACTATTCGGTATTTATACATGTGTGTCCTATTTATTTCACTTAAGAGTATTGCCTCAATGTGCATCCACTTATAAAGCTCCATTTTTAAAAAAATCTTGGCTATTACTCACTTAAACTCACTGTATAAACTAAGGTAAATGTAAAAAAAGATTAAGATAAATGTGTTCAGGGATACATTTTATCAAGATAATTTTAACCTTAATGAAATTGTTTAAATTACAACTAAAGGTATGTTATAAATTCTTACTAGGGTTTTATCTCTTACGTTAAAATCTGAAGGGATTAGGTTTTTATCATTTGTACCTTAAATCAACAAAGCGCCTGAAATAACAGAACCAAAATCAACTTGCCTCCTAGGGAGCCCCTCATGCCTTAGAGATCAGAATGATTGTCTTTACTGATCATAATTAAAACCTCCTGGATTATTTTGGCCAGATGAAATTCTTCATGCATAATGCAATTTCATGCATTATTTTTGGTGAAAGAGAAGGAAGGAAGGAAGGAAGGAAGGAAGGAAGGAAGGAAGGAAGGGAAAGGAAAGGAAAAAAGGACAGATAGACAAACACTGGTACCCAAACACCAACTTCAAAGCAAGTAAAGCCCTGCCCAAGCCAACTTCTGCAGGTCCACGTTGCTCCTGCAACAGCAGGTAATACCTACTCCGATGACGTCAGTGTTGTAGAGCCCATTTGTAATATTGAGACTTCCCCAAACAAAGGATTTGATCACAAGACAAAGTATTTCAATTTCATTCTTTACTATTCTTTCTGAACCACACACAATGAATCAGGATTATGTATTGAAGACTCAACAAAAACATGTTCCTGTATTGTAGAAAAAAATTTTTAATTTACTTCTTTTTTTAAATCCCAGTTTCCATATGATCTTTGCAGATCACTCTGTACCACACTAAATTTATAAGGAGGTTAGAGCCAGGAGAATGTTACTGAAGAAAAGTTTAGTCGAATGGGTAAGATTATAGAAAGAGAAAGGTGAGAAGAAAATGACAATGGTACAGTAAGTACTAAGATCACAATATAGGAGGAAAACTAATGGCAAGTATGAACTAAAACATTTATCTTGCAGAACCAAAAATGACTTCTCACATCTCAAATACACATGAAAAAACAAGCAACATTCATTTGACCTGGTTACTGAATTCTTTACAAAGCGCTAAACTCAAAACCAAAGGATAAAACCTCAGATTCCACATTATCAACAGAAAGTTGACACAAAATGGAGAACCATGGCTCAATGTGTCTCTGTGTCCTCTAAAAACAATTATCTCCTGGGAAGGATGACAACAGAAGAGGGAATGACTAGTATTTTCTTCACAAGTTCCCCACCCTCCAGTAACCTTAAGTGTTTCCAATCTTAGCCATTCTTTTCTACATGGCAAAAGTGAAAGGCAATGTCACCAGTACTTCCTCCTAAGCCTCCTCTGCTGAGGTATGCTTTTTGTTCTCAAGTTCTCTAACCCCTGTGAGATAGATATTGGTGCTTCACGACCGTATTCTTAGCCCCACAAAATGGCTCCCTTTGTGCCACTTGGCCAGGACCCCAAGGCTGGCCACACAGGAGTGCAAGTCGTGATCAATAGGCAAGATGCCCAGGAAAAGTGGAATCTAATCTTTCTCCAAGCCTTGAGGAAGATCCCAGAGATGCCTATCACGCACCTCACAGAACAGTGTACAATTAGCTGAGACAATGTGGACACCTTTCACACAACCCAGACCCTTCCACCAAGTTAATCAAGGGCTTGGAAACGGGTCCTAGTTCAAATACCCGGCCCAGTGCCCCCTTCCCAAGGGGGGAACTGTGATGGGTGGCAAGAAAAGGCCCCAGCTTCCCAGGTGGAGATACTACAGAAGAGACAATGGATGTCTCCGGCCCCGCCCAAGAACTGGAAACCTCCTCCGGCAAGGCACCCAGGGCCAGGAACGAACTCATCTGGCAAACGTCAAAGGGGAATGCGAAGAAGGTGGGGTGCACAGACCGAGGTCCGAAGGTTTAAGCGCAGAAAACCCATTCATGCTGGCTCGTCCCCCCTCGTGCTCGGAGGTAGGCACGGGGAGGGGGTGGAGACGGGGTCTGTCTCTCCTTTGTTAGAAGAGGGAGGCACTTCGAGGAGGGGCGGGACGGTCTGCGTCCCGAAAGGGAGTGAGGGGTCGCGATGACCAGCCCCGACTGGCCACAAATGCACCTGCCGGGCGGGCCTTGGGGAGGAATGGGGACAACCGGAGGGTCGAAGCCTTACTGACCCGGCAGAACCGGTCGCGGGATCTGCTCGCTACGCCCAAACTCGGGGCCAGCATATGCCCCGGGCCAGAGCCAGGAGCGCGTGGCGCGGGGGTGGGACAATGGACCTGACCACGACGCCCCAGCAGACCCGCGGGCACCAAGGGGGCCACGAACACCACCCTGGGGGACCGGGCCAGCCTCGCCGCGGAAACCAGAGCGAACCCTCCCCAAGTTCTCGTCGATCACAACCCACCGTGCTGCGAGGGGTGGCCAGCCCCGGCCGCCCCAGCGCTCGCTCCGTGGGAGAAATGAATGGAGAGCAGTGGGATCCGGGCGGGGCCGTGGCGCCCGGCTCGCCGTGCGGCACAAAGCAGCCCCGCTGAGGAGCCTGCCGCGTCTGTGCCGGAGCGAGGCGCCCCGGACGTTTTACCACCAACGACCGGCTCCTAGCCCCTAAGCCCCCCGGCGCCTTACCGGGAGCTATTCCTGCTGTTGGGGTCGACACCCTTGAAGGTGGTGGTGGTGGTCATGGCGCCGAGGAGCGAGGTAGGCTGGTGCAGGAGCAGAACGGGGAAAGGGTCCGACCCGAGTAGCGGAGGGTTAACTCCAAACACACAGTAACCCACCACGGCCGAAGCCTCCGCCACCGCCTGTTTGACCGGCAGCCACTTTTATAGAGCCCACAAGCCCCGCCCTCGTCCCACTAGTATTGGCCGATTCAAATGGACCTTTTATTCCTATTGGCTAACTGAAGTGCCAAGCACTGTGTGGCGTCCAGACAAGCCGCGAAGGCCCCAAATTCGATCTAATCCCGCCCCCTTCCTGGAGAGGGAAGGTCCAGGGACTTTCTCCCCTCCCCTACCCACAAAATCTCGGCGATGATTGGACAGGAGGAGAACCTGCCCCGAGATCGCTACAAGTCAGGCCATCACTTTAAAAAGTTACCATGATGGAGGGAAATGCTCACTCTGGAGGAGTTAGAACTTGCAAACCAAGGACAGATTCTCATCGGTATCATTCGCGCTTTTTTTTTTAACTCAAGGATTTCGCATTGAGCTACATCCCAAGTACTTCATATATATATATATATATATATATATATATATATATATATATATATATATTTTTTTTTTTTTTTTTTTTTTGGTATCGGGGATCGAACTCGGGTCCTGGCACTTGCTCAGCAGGCAGCGAAACCACTGAGCTAAATCCCTGGCCCCTTCTTCTTATATTTTTAAATCTGTGATCTTCGGGCCTGCGCCTACCAGAGTGGCCAGGATTACAGGTGTATACCACAGAGCTAACCTTACTTTTATGGTGGATAGTAAGGGCATTCTCCTTAAGGAATGAAAACTATGCTATGAGCTGATATTTTTAAAACTGAACCCGGACGTAGTGGCACAAGCCTGTAATCCCTGCACTCGGGAGGCTGAAGCAGGAGGATCGCCACAAGTTCAAGGTCAGACTGAAATACATAAGGAGACCCTGTCTCAACAAACCAACAAAAAACAAATAGAATACTTACCATGTAACCCATCTGGAAGCGTAACTCCCAAAACAGTAGCACCATGAGTCAGCAACAGAAAGCACTCCAAGATGATTCCCTTTTAAGCGGATGGAAATTCTTTACATTTTAATGTTACTATTTAGCTGTGATGGGTGGTTCATGAGTTGAACCAAAATTACAGTCGCTCAGATTTGTGGGCCTGTTCTAAAGCAGGTTAATGCCTAGCGACAGGACTGGTCTCATTCCCTCCTACCGAGATGATCCGAACAGCTCAGGCCTCCGCAGCTGTTAATAACACTTAAGTCATGATTCTTCCACCTGTCTGAGTAAATCTATCCCTGCAACAAATGCAGACACACTTGAGGTCTAAGGAATGACTGTTTACAAGATCTTAATAGGAAAGTCTCCAGTAAAGAAGTTCAGGCAGTTGATGGATAATCCCTTCTCATTTCATCCATTTTCCCTTCAGGCAGATGTCTTTCCTAGTTTCAGTATCTCCATAGAAACAGAACTACATTCCTTTTTGCAGGGACCCCTTCCAGCCTGTAGGAAGGATTTTTGTTTTGTTTTTTCTGAGACAGGGTCTCACTATGTAGTTCCGCCTGGCCTTTAACTCACTATGTAGCCCCCAGGCTGGCCTCAAACTCCGGATCCTCCTGCCTCAGCCTACCAAGTGCTGGGACTACAGGCAGGCACCACCATGCCTGGCCTGAAGTTTGTATTTTTAATAGTCTTGGTTAACTACCCCTGGGCTTTCATGGCAAGCACAGGTTCATGCCTTCTAGAAGGCATAATCCTATATTTATGTGCTTACCACAAGAGCATGAAGCACTCCACTTGTTTGGGTTACAATCTTCCCTTTTTTTTTTTTTTTGTACTGGGGATCAAATTCCGGACCTTGTGCTTGCAAGGCAGGCAGTGGAACCACTGAGCTAAATCCCCGGCCCTAAAGTCTAATTTTTGAATCTCAACTATTACCTCTTCTGAGCACCACTTTCTCCATTTGTAAAATAAGGTTAAAATGGTACCTGCGCTCCATAGTTTTGTTTGTTTCATTACTGGGAATTAAACTTAGGTCCTTGGCACTAAGCTACATCCCCAACCATTTTTTAATTTTTCATTGAGAGACAGGATCTCCTTAAATTGATTAGTTGTCCAGGCTGCAATCAAATTTTCCACTCTTCTGTCTCAGCCTCCCAGAGTAGAGATTACAGGTTTGGGCCTCCATGCCAAATCCATAGTTTAAGAATTTAATGAGGTAATGAGTATAAAGTATTTGGCCCAACTCATAAGTCATCAAAATAATTTTTTTTTTTTGGTACCAGGGATTGAACTCAGGAGTTTGTCCTTGCAAGGCAGGCACGGTTCCACTGAGCTAAATCCCTGGCCTCAAAGTGATATTTTTATTATCAGACATATTTGGAAAGTAATCACATACTTTCACATACTTGTGGGTTTTTTGGTACCAGGCATCGAACTCAGGACCTTGAGCTTGCGAGGCAGGCGGCCCACCAGAGCTAAATCCCTAGCCCACACATAACTTTTTTATGTGTTAAATGAGGGATCTGTATGTAATTCATAGGGTCCCCTGGCTTCAACCCTGAGTTTATATTCAATTTGCCTTATTTCCTTGTAGTCTAATAGAAGACAGTTGGGTGCAATACAGCACTACACTAGAAGTCAAAAAGCTCAGGTTCCTGCCAAGAGTGGTGTCACATGCCTGCAATCCCAGTACTCTAGAACCTTTTTTTTTTTTTTGGTACTGGGAATTGAACATGGGTCGTTGGGCTTGCCGGACAGGCAGTGGAACCACTGAGCTAAATCCCTGGCCCAACCCCAGCACTCTGGAGAGGCTAAAGCAAGAATGTCACAAGTATTTTCACCAGCAGTCCCTCAGACAAAGGTCTACTATCTCGAAGCTATAATTTTAAAAAATCAGAGCTCCCAAATTTAAAGACCAATCCAAAATGGGCATCTGAAATGAACAGACATTTCTCACACAAAGAAGTAGATATGGCAAATAAACATATGAAAAAATGTTCAACATCACTGGTCATTCGAGAGATGCAAATGAAAACAATGCTGAGATTCCACCTCACTCCAGAAAGAATGGCTGCTATCATGAAGTCAACCAACAACAAATGCTGGCGGGGCTGTGGGGAAAGAGGAACACTGCTCCACTGCTGGTGGGAGTGTCGACTGGTGCAACCACTGTGGAAATCAGTATGGAGATACCTCAAAGAACTAGGACTGGAAGTCCCATTTGACCCCGATAGTCCCCTGCTGGGGATGTTCCCCAAAGAATTAAAAGAATCATACCACAGTGATATATGTGCACCCATGTTCATAACAGCACAGTTTGTGATAGCTAACACTTGGAAACAGCCCAAACGCCCACCAACTGGAGATTGGATCAAGAAAATGTGGGGGTTTTTAATAAAATGGAGTACTACTCAGCTATCAAAAATGAGAAATTAGCGACATTTATTGATAAATGGATGCACATTGAGGCGATACTCTTAAGTGAAATAAACTGGACACATATGTGTAAATACCAAAGTTTCTCTAGTGTGAGAAACTAAAAGTGTAAATAAGGACTAAAAGGTATAATAGATAATGTGAAATATGAAGAAAAGGGGCAAAGGGGAGGGGGAAGTGGGAGAAGTAGGGGAAAGGAAAGAGGGGAATGGAATTAATATGAGAAAATGAAAAAACAGAAACAAAGTCATTGTAAATAGGGAGGGATGGAGGGGTTGAAGAGAGGGCAGGGGAAGGGGGAAAAATAAGAAAAGAGAGTATGTGAAGGTGCAAATTTCCAATGATGAAGGTCATTATGTTGTACACCTAAAATGCACCAATAAAAGGATATACAAATAAATAAAGAAAGAAAGAATGTCACAAGTTTGAGCCCAGCCTGATTCACTCAAGAACTTTAAGAATGTTGCATTGCTAAACTAACCCGCCACCCTGACTTGTCAGAATCTCTATGAAGTTTTTTTCTTGGAGACAGGGCCTCACTATGTAGTGCAGGGTGGCCTTGAACTCGTGGCAGTCCTACTGCCTCAACCTCCCAAATCCTAGGATTACAGGCATGCGCCACCACACCCTGCTAAGGTTTTGAGGACTGCAAATGAACACCAAATCTCACCTAACATCCACTAAATCAGGGCTTCTGAGGCCTGGCTCCAGTCATGAACCTTTTTTTTTTTTTTGAGACAGAGTCTCCCTGTGTAGTTTTAGGCTGGCCTTGAATTCACTATGTAGCCCAGACTGGCTTTGAACTCCTGGCAATCCTCCTGCCTCAGCCTCCTGACTGCTGGGATTATGGGTATATGCTACCATGCCCAGCTTTCCATGGACCCATTTTTAAGCAAATAATTGTCATTTCTAGTTTGAGATAAGAACCTCTGCTTCAAAGGTGAAAAAGCAGTTCCAGCCTGCCATGGTGCACAGGCCTGTACTCTTAGCATTCTGGCAGGCTCCCATGTCAGTCCAGTCTATTTACGTACGTATGTTTGTATGGATGGATGGATGAATGGATTTACTTGTTTTTTGAGACAGGGTCTCCATATGTAGTTCAGGCTAGCCTTTAGGAATCCTCCAGCCTCAGCCTCCCAAGAGCTGGGATTACAGGTGTGCACCACCACCCCTGGCCTCTTTTTTTTTTTTTTGGTACCAGGGATTGAACTTGGGCCCTTGCACTTGAGCAGCAGGCGGCGAAACCACTGAGCTAAATCCCGGCCCAGGCCTCTTCTTAATTTAGTTTTGAGACAGGGTCTCACAAAGTCATTAAATTCGGGCCGGGGATTTAGCTCAGTGGTTTCACCGCCTGCTGCACAAGTGCAAGGACCTGAGTTCAATCCCTGGTACCAAAAAAAAACAACAACAAAAACAAAGTCGCTAAATTCTCCAGGCTGGGTTTGAACTTGAGATTCTCCCACCTCAGCCTCCCAGAGCACTGGAATCACAATCCTAGGGATAATTTTTCTTTAACAGTGGAAAAATTTCATTTATTGAAGGGAGGAAAAAAAAAGGATAAGGGAAAAACAGTCTCTGCAGAGTGAGTTTAGCAGAGTAAAATGGGAGGAAAAAGTAAAAAGAAAATATACACTCTATTGGGTAGGGTGAGCTATCGTGAAGGGATACAATTGCCTAATTTTTCTTTAATATGGACATGACTCTTGCTGGGTTTGTTTTGTTTTTATTTTTGGTACCGGGGATCGAACTTGGGTCCTTGGACTTGTGCAGCAGGTGGCAAAACCACTGAGCTAAATCCCCGGCCCCTCTTGTTGGTTTTAAATTAATTTCTGCTAGGTATGTTGTGGGCTTTATTCAAGAATGTACTTAACGTAAGGGCCAGGGATTTAGCTCAGTGGCACCGTGCCCGCCTCGAAAGCCTCGAAAGCGCAAAGTCGTGAGTTCAATCCCCAGTACCCAAAAAAACCCAAAAAGAATGGAATGGAACGTACGCAAATTAGAAAATTACGGAATATGTTTATCATTATGTTTGGCCTACTAAGGATATATACACAGTTCATGAACTTGATTCTATGATTCTGGTAGTAAACTGATTTGGACAAGAACCAAATTAACTGGGCCTAGTGGTGCACACCTGTAAACCCAGCATTTGGGAGGCTGAACCAGAAGGATTGCCACGAGCTGGAGGCCAACCTGGGCTACATAGTGGGTTCAAGGCCAGCCTGCACTATACAGAGACACTGTCTCACAAAACAAAACAAAGCAAAACAAGAACCAAATCAAATTCAATAGTTAGGTTCAATGTTAACCTTATGGGCAAATTTGATATGGTTTCTTCTGCAGCTGAGTTTCCAACCAGGATAGTGGAGAGAACTGAGTTCATGAACCAAGGGACTGCTTCACAAACACACATAGACACACACACCCTAATTAGCTGGGCAGTGGCACATGCCTATATCCCAGCACTCAAGGGGCTGAGACAGGAGAATTGACATGAGTTTGAGGCCAGCCAGGGCTACAAAGTCAGCCTGAGAAATGGGGATGTAGCTTAGGGGGAGAGCACTTGCCTAGCACTCATGAGGTCCTGTGTTCAATCCCCAAACCATTCAAAGTCAGCCTGAACTACAAAGACCCTGTTTCAAATTTTTAAAAAGGGCCAGGGATTTAGCTCAGTGGCACTGTGTCTACCTCAAAACCACAAGGTCCTGAGTTTAATCCCTGTACCATAAAAAAAAAAGCACCTTAATTTAGCATTTATTACCACTCAAGCATCTATTTTGCCTTATTACTAGTTTTTCCAATATTTGGAATATTTTGAATTTATTTCAGAATGCCAGGGAAAATGGGCAATCTAGCCAGGGATTTAGCTCAGTGGCACCATGCCTGCCTGGCAAGCACAAGGTCCTGAGTTCAATCCCTAGTACCGCAAAAAAAAAAAAGGAAGTAGTAAAAAACTTTTAAAACAACAAAAATTTTATCTGAGGACCATTACTTCAGGCACATAACTAAGTTCAAAAACATTGTCAGCATTTTCCTTTAAGCATGAAACAAAGCTGGGCCTAGTGTCCCAGGGATGTAATCTCAAACACTGAAAGACTGAAGCAGGAGGATTGCATGTTTGAGGGGATTAAGGTTTCTTAAGAGGGACCAGGGATTTAGCTCTACTGGTTCTGCTGCCTGCCTCGCAAGCCCAAGGTCCTGACTGAGTTGGATCCCTGGTACCGCAAAAAAAGAAAAAAAAAGTTTCTTAAGAGTACGACTGGGGCCGGGGATGTAGCTCAGTGGCACCGTGCCTGCCTTGAAAGCACAAGGTCCTGAGTTCAAACCCTGGTACTGAAAAAAAAAGAGTAGCACTATGGTAGGTAACAGAACAGGGCATGAGTGAGCAGACTAAAACTCCAGCACAACACAAGCGCAAGGACCTAAGTTCGATCCCCAGTACCAAAAAAAACCCTCCAGCACATAATGCCAATCTGACATGTCTTTTTTATTTGTTGAGACAGGGTCTCACTATGTAGCCCCAGCCTGGCCTTGAACTCTTGGCGATCTTCCTGTCTCAGCCTCCAGAGAGCTGGAATTAGAGGCATGCACCACCACATCCAGCTGACACCATTTCTATGTTCACAATAATCACTGCCCACTGCCACTGCTGAGGGTCTTCACATGTTAAATGACTGTCCTAATGCTGGTAGTAGTGGGTGTTCAGTAAATCCTACAGTGATCTCATATAGTCACATGTCACTGCTTACATGAAAATAACACTCCACATTCCAAATAACAGATTAAATTCCAACCTGTTTATATGCTGTTCTAATTATGCTTCACCCTGAGGAACTCTTGGTCAGCTCACCACTAGTAAGACAAAAGTCTCATGTTGACACATGCATTTCTTACTACATGCACGACTGGCCATCAAATCATCAGTCAGGGGCCAGGAATTTAGCTCAGTGGTTTTGGTGCCTGGCATGCAAGCGCAAGGTCCCGAGCTTGATCCCCGGTACCAAAAAAAAAAAAAAAAAAACTAGTTTATATGTTGGGCCGGGGATTTAGCTCAGTGGTTTCTTGGCCTCCTATGCAAGCGCAAGGTCCCGAATTTGATCCCCGGTACCAAAAAACAAAACAAAAACAAATCATCAGTCAGAATGCTAAAACATCATGTGGATGGGTCCATTGCTTCTTAAAGTATTAGAGAATTAAAATCCTGACAAATGTTTTTCCTTAAAGCCTCACTAGGGGTCAATTTAGTATTATTTATTATAAAACCTAGTGAGATGATTATTTTATTGTGTTTAAGACAAACAGAAAGCTCTTGGCCTGGCCCCTGCCTTTCTGTATGAATTAGACTAATTAGATTATGATACACAGTTAAAGGCTCAGAACCTCCTTCCAGAGCCCTGCTTCACAGCAAAGACAACTTATATTCCAGACATTATGCTGGGCAACTAAAACATGCATTACCTCACTTATGCTTTCCTGTCAAGTGCTTAACTCTTGGGTGGTAAGGATGCCTCCGTGAGTTGCTTCTCAATTCCTTATTGCTTTTTTCCCAGGCACTGGCATTTTTTCGAAGCTTGCCAGAAGATTCTGTGCAAAACCATGATATAGAACCAGTCGGTCCTATTTAACAGCAGCATCACCATAACAAAAATAACCCACAGCAGTACAGCTAGCCCTCTCCAAAACACCAATGTCCCCACACAGACCTTGGAAGAACTTTGCAACAAGCCTCCCTCAAATCCTGAGTTGCCTCCACTGAGAACAATCTCCCACACACTTGGCCTGGTTTTTCCACTTCCCCAGAGCGGGTTCACTCCTTCAATCCCTTTAGACAGAGTGCAATATGGATATCAAATTCCTCTGAACGTATGAGCAGTAACAGCCAACTAATGGGCCAGGGATTTACCTCAGTGGTTTTGGCGCCTGCTGCGCAAGCACCCCGGTACCAAAAGAAAAAGAACTGCAAAAAACAAAAGGAAAAACGGGCTGGGGATTTAGCTCAGTGGTTTCGCCATTTGCTGTGCAAGTGCAAGGACCTGAGTTCGATCCCCAGTACCAAAAAAAAAAGAAAAAACAACAACAAAAAAAACAAGGGCAGGGCAGGGAGGGGTGGTTTAGCTCAGTGGCACTATGCCTGCCTCACAACCGCAAGGTCCTGAGTTTGATCCCTGGTAGCAAAACCACCACCTCCCCAAAAAAGATTTCTGAGCTGGGCAAGGTGGTGCTTTTTAGCACAAGGATTACAAATTTGAATCCAGCCTGGGCAACTTTAACAGCTTAGTGAGACACTGTCTCTAAACAAAAAATTTAACAAGGACTAGGGATGTAGCTCAGCCAAAAGGCCCAGGTTCAACCCCAATACTAAGGGAAGGGGGAGATCTATACTCCATCACGCTACAGGATGACTATAATCCCAACACTCTAGGAGGCTGAGGCAGAAGGATCACAAGTTTCAGCCTGTCCTGGGCAATTAAGCAAGACTCTGTCTCAAAATTTTAAAAAAGGGGAGGAGGGGCTGAGGGTATAGTTTAGTGTCAAGGTCTTGGGTTCAAGCTCCAGTACTGCAAAACTAAATTAAGGCCAGGCGTGGTAGTGGTGCAACCTCAGCACTTGTAAGGCTGAGAGCTGGAGGCTAGCCTGAACTATAGTGAGACCTTGGACCCAAAAGCAAAAACTAAACTGAGGGATGCAAATGTAACTCAGTGATCACTACTTGCCTAGCATGAGTTCAATGCCACAGCAGGGTGTGGCGGCACATGCCTTCAATCCTAGCACTCAGGAGGCTGAGGCAGAATTCCAAATTTGAGGCTAGGCTTGCCTACATAGCTGTCTCAAAATAAGCACTCAAAAGCCCTTGTGGTGGAGCACACCTGTAAACCCAGCACTCTGGAAAGCTGAGGCAGGATTGCTATCTGGGCTACATAGTTCAAGGCCAGCCTGAATTACATACTATACTACATAAGAGATCCTGTCTCAAAAAAAAAGCCCCCAAACCTCAGACATAATAATCAGCAAATTCCTGATTTACTATATAGATGATTAAACAAGGATGAATTCAAAGGCCAGGGATATAACTCAGTGGCAAGAACACTTACTTGCCTAGCATCCAGAAGGCAATGGGTTCAATCCTCAGTATGGTGCACAAAAATTTCAAGACCCCTTTTATACATTTCTTAGACCTGAATTTCAATTATAACTTCTCAAGGCAATCCTGTCTCACCCTCCCAAGTGCTGGGATTACAGGCATGTGCCATGCCTGGCTTACACTTTTGTTTAAAAAAAACAATGTGGATACCATTATACAGAGAAAAAAAGGAATCAGGGATTTAGCTCAGTGGTGCCTCCACCTGCCTTGCAAGTGCAAGGTGCTGGAGTTCCATCCCTGATAATAAAAAAATAAAATAAAATAAAAAAGTCCAGTTAACTCAAGATTGACTTAACACATAAAAAGCTAAAGAACTACTGAATCCCTATTGCCTCTGGGGAAGCTAATCTAGTATGGAAATGGTATATAAACACCACATTGGAACACAAGAGTGAATTACATGAATTACCAACGACTGTACATGAGGACTTGATACAAAAAAAAAAAAAATCACACTGAAAAGTCACCAAAATCATAGAAACCTAGCAGGGTATGATGACACATGCCTAGAATCCCAAACCAGTAAACACAATCTCAAATCCCAGATTTTTTTTTTTGGTGCTGGGGATCGAACTCAGGACCTTGTACCTGTGAGGCAGACAGAGGCACCACTGAGCTAAATCTCCAGCTTTTTTTTTTTTTTTTTTGGAGTCAGGGTCTCACTATGCAGTTCAGGGTAGCCTTGAACTCACTATGTAGCCCAAACTAGCCTCAAATTCAAGGCAATCCTCCTGCTTCAGCCTCTGGAGTGCTGGGATTACAGGCATTCACTACCATGCCCAGTTCCAGATTTTAAAAATCTTGCCATGTGACAACTTTTCTGGAACTTAGCCTTTGGATTTCTAAAACGGGTTAAAATTAAGCTGATTATAAAGCTGTAGTCTTTTACGTTTGTTTGTTGCAGAGGAGTCTATGTGGCCCAAACCGGTGGCAATCCTCCTGCTTCAGCCTTCTGAGTCCCAGGATTACAAGTGTACACCACCACACCCAAATACATTGAATCTTTTTTTTTTTTTGGTACTGGGGATTGAACTCGGGACCTTGTGCTTGTGTGGCAGGCAGCAGAATCACTGAGCTAAATCCCCAGCCCTAGCTACACTGGAATCTTAACACTGTAGTCTCTGCATATTGAGAACCAAAATTGGACCTATGCTGTTTTCTGCCCCTCAAAACCTGCAAATTAAGAACTTTCTTAGGTTTATTAGGTGTGGGCTAGCACAGCTAAGTGACAGACAGGTGAGACACCCCTACAATTCCAGTCCTGAGGGAAGCGGAGGCAAGAGGATTACAAATTTTGAGTCCCACCTGGATAACTTAGTGAGACCTTGTCTCAAAATAAAAAACAGCTGTGGATGTAACTCAGCGGTAGAGTAGCTCTAGGTTTAATCCCCAATATCAAAAAAAAAAAAAATCCAATAAATGTATCAAAAGAAAAAGCAAAAATTTTAAGTTTTTCCTACCTGCATGTAATATCCTACTCTGCCTCAGATAATGGCCACAGAAAATAAAAATACTTGGGAGTAAAACCACATTAAAAATTCAATTTTGTTAGGCATGGTGGTCCACACTAGTAATCTCAGCACTTGAGAGGCTGAGGCAGGAGGATCACTGCAAGTTCAAGGCCAGACTGAACTACATAGTGAGACCCTATCTCAAGAAACCAAAACCAAACCAAAATTCATTTTTTGTTACAGTTTTGATCTTTTGAGACAGGGTCTCACTACATATACAAAAATAGCCTTGAATTTGCTAACTTCATGCCTAAACCCCTCCAGTTGCAACTATGTTACTACCAAAAAAAGTGGGATCAAGGCCTGTAATCTCAGCTACCTGGGGTAATTACAGGCCTTGTTCTCACTTTTTTGTTAGTATTGCAACCAGGCTTAACTGAAGAAGTCAAAACTTACAATGCTAGTCATCCTCCATAGCTATTATTTTTGTTTTGCAGTCTGTTAGAACTGCATAATGGGGGCCGGGGATTTAGCTCAGATAATGCTTTCACTTTTTCCCTGGTGTTTGTTACTTGTAATGGACATACCATGTTTTTTCTAAGCTTTAACTTTCTACTTAATATTCCTCAGAATAAAGAAAACAGCTCATTTTAAACAAGAAGTTTATTTAAACAACAAGACACTTGACTTAAAGGGAAAACTATCTAGGATTCTTTTTGTTTTAAAGAGTAATTTACTCCTACATAAAGACAGATTGCCCTACATGTAACAGCTACGTACAAAAAAGTTATAAAATTGTCCTTGGTTTTACAATGATAAATGAAAAACATTAAAATTCTCCAATCAAACAAGGTATGCAAGGATTTTTATGTTGTTGTCTTTTCTGTTGTCTTTTCTGTTAAAACAGTGAGAGCAAAATAACTTACTGGAATATAAAGATAAGAGCTGATGAGCATGCCACTAATGGAGAGGGAATTATTTTCACAGAACCAGTATCTCCCCATCCCATCTCCATCTGATGTCAATCAAAACATATTGTTGGCCATTTAGTTAAAAAAAAAAAAAAATGCAATATGCTTGTGCACATACACCAGATACTTTATGTACAATAAAGGAATGGGGAAGGGGTAAATGAAAGAATAGAGAAAACTATACTGTAGTAGTCAGGATGTGGTGGAACCAAATTGCAGTTTTCTAATTGAGAATGTATTCTTGGTCTGTAAGAACAGAGTTCTGGAGTAGAGTTGTTGCAGGTTCCCTTTTTAGTAGACACCTCCTGTCTGCTGCTGGAACACATCAATTGTATCTTCGTCCTCCATTTCCAACTAGCATAAAAAAAAAAAAAAGACAAATTTTAGACCACTAAATTCTCCAAATGTATAATTTTCAGATTTAAAAATCATGGAAAATACATGTTACAAATTTCAGGCTTCTTTTATTCTTGCAGTATTGGAGAATTTAACCCAGGGCCTTCGCGCTAAGCTATTTATTTCTTATTTTGACACACAGCCTTGCTATATCACTGAAGGTGCCTGGGTTTGCTCAAACTTATGACCCTCCTGCCTCAGGCTCCCAGAATGCTGAGATTATCGGCCACCACACCCAGTTTGTTTTTAAATTAGAAAGTTAGACTAAAACCTCGGATTTCAAGTGACTTGTGACTTGTTCCATGAGCATACCACAAAATGAGCAAGTACTTTTTTTTTTCCAGGGATCAAACTTGGGACCTTATGTTTTCAAGGCAGGTGGCAGAACCACTGAGCTAAATCCCCAGCATGAGCAAGTATTTCTATAAAATTTAACTTGATAAACAAGCAATGTGATGTGAACTGAGTAGCATGTGACATCAAACACCACAGGATCACAACTGAATCAATGCTTCTCTCTCCTCCCTTCCTCTTTCTCCCCCCACCTCACCATGGGATTGTGGGTGATACATCTCCCAACAGTAAGAGGTTATGGAGGAGAAAAAGGTGGAGATTCCCCTTACTGCAACTGAGATTAGGGAGATGTGTAAAATGTGAGAAACTGCAAAATTTTACATTTCCACAAAACCCTCAAAAGGAAAAAGTAACTATCATTGGGTAAGTTCCTTGTTCGTAAAAAGAAAAGATTCTTTTGAGCCAATAAATAGCAATGACTCCGTTAATAATAGTCATCCTACACAGTAACCCTCCTTTCATCTCCCTCACACTAGCCATGAAGGTTTCCTTTTTTGAACTTGTCTGCCTTTTGTTTGTTTGTTTTGGGGGGAGGGGTTACTGGGGATCAAATTCAGGACCTTGCACTTGTGAGGCAGGTGCCTGAACCACTGAGCCAAATCCCCGGCCCCTTCTGTCTTTTTTTATGATGCAGGGTCTCCCTTAATAAATAGCCCAGGCTGGCCCCAAACTTTTGGCAATTCTCCTGCCTCAGCCTCCCAAGTGCTGGGATTACAGGTGTGTGCCACCATGCCTGGCTATAATCATTTTTATATGAATATTTTTGTGTTATGAAAAGAATCATCTGGATTTCCATTATTTCTTTTTTTTTTGGTACCAGTAATTGAACTCAGGGCCTCGAACTTGCCAAGCGCTGCTGAGTTACATTCCCAGCTCCATTCTTTTTTTTTCTTTCACTACTGGGGATTGAACTCTGGTCCTTGCGCTTGCGCAGCAGGCGGCGAAACCACTGAGATAAATCCCCGGGCCCCAGCTCCATTATTTCTTATAGGAAATTTGCTTTGCTATGTAAGATGCTTTGGATTACAAACATCTTTCTGGAATTAATTATTCTCACAAACCAAGGTTTTACTGCATGTCCACAGAAGTATCCCTAAGACCAGAAACTGAATTAACAAAAACCAAAGAAACAAAACATGATATATTTATACATTAAATACCATGCAGTTAAGTACATTTACATATACAGAAACAAATATCCGTAAATAGGCTAGCTGGGCATGGTGGCATACACCTATAATCCCAGCACTTGGAGATGGAGCCAGGAGGATTGTCATGCATGAGTCTGAGATAAGCCTAGGTTCCACAGTGAGTTCAAGGCCAGCCTGGACTACATAGCAAGACTCTCTCTCAAAAAACAAAAATAAGGGGCTGGGGATTTAGCTCAGTGGTTCCACTGCCTGCCTCGAAAGCCCAAGTCCCATCCCTGGCACCAAAAAAACAAAACAAACAAACAAAAAATAAGGGCTGGGGATTTAGCTCAGTGGTTCTGCTGCCTTCCTCGAAAGCACAAGGTCCCGAGTTCAATCCCTGATACCAAAAGAAAAAATAATAAAATAAATAAAAAACAAGCACAATCAAACAAAAAAATGGTATAAGCTGGGGATTTAGCTCAGTAGCACCAGGCCTGCTTTGCAAATGCAAGGTCCTGAGTTCAATTCCCAGTAACAACAACAACAAAAAAAGGTATTAGACTAAAAACATAATTTAAAAACCAACCAAATAGCTTATATGATTACATTTGTGCTTTTAGAAGTTCATATACTATGTTTACAGTTATGTACCAGTGGTGAGGCTAGGCCCGAAAAGAGTGGTTTTTTGCAGTGCTGGGGACTGAGCACAGAACCGTTGCACTAAGCCACGTGCCCAGCACACACACACCCTTTTATTTTCAGGTGGGATCTTCCAACGCCATTAAATAGTGGGTTAGCAGGCTCAATCTTTCGATCCTGTTTTCTCAGCCTCTGAGAGTGCTGGGATTACAGGCATGCACCACCAGACTCAGCTCCTTATTTTATTTTTGAGACACTCTTATGAAATTGTGTATGGTGGCCTTGAACTTTCCAGCAACCTAAGTACAGCAGTGAGGATTATAGGCAGGCACCACCATGCCTGGCCCTAAGAAGTTCTGAATTACTTTAACCTAGATATGTTCACTTGTTCAACAAAATTAGTTTTACTAGATTCACTATGCACACAGTAAATGGAAAACACCCATGTTCATAGCAAGAAAGCCTTGGCACATACACTAACAATGTAAAGTGAATCAGCTTTGTAACTACTTTTTTGTTTTGTTGTATCTTATCAAGACAGGGTCTCACTTTGTAATTCAGGCTGGCCTTGAACTTACAGTGATCCTCAGCCTCCAGAGCGATGGGGTTATAAGCTTCTGCCATCATACCATTTTAAGACTACACTTTATACTACAAATTAACATTAAAAACAGCACAAGGTGGAAAAGAAAGGACAAGGTGTGTTGGCGATTTAGCTCAGTGGTTCTGCCGCCTGCTCCACAAGCGCAAGGACCAGAGTCCAATCCCCAGTACCAAAAAAAACGAAAAAAAGGACAAGGTCCTGAGTTTGATCCTAAGTACAAAAAAAAAAAAAAAAAAAAAAGAACAAGTTCCAGATTCATATTTGATTCAAACACTTTGTACTCTGGGCTGGGGATTTAGCTCAGCGGTGCTGCCACCTGCCTCTCAAGCACAAGGTCCAAGTTTGATCCCTGATATCAAAAAATTTAAAAAATTTTAAAAAATTAAAAGGAAATTCTTTTCCCTGAGTACATATACTAAAAATAAGGTGAAAGCAGTTAAAAAAAAAAAAAATCATGAATCTCCATTCCCATTTCTGTGAAATGACATTAGCAATATTCAGTTATGAGAAATTAAATAAAATCAGGAAAATAAACCATTTACCAGAATGCAGGAAATGTTACTAAAAAGAATTTTTTTAAATAAAAAGGGCTTCTAAGACCTTCTAATTTAACAAAATTGTGGTATTTAACAAATATTAGCTCTATAAAGTCCACTATTTTGAGAAGCTGAGGCAGGCGGCTTTGAGAGTTCAAGACCACCCTGGGCAAATTAGTGAGACCCTGGGCTGGGGATGTAGCTTAGGAGTCCCAAGCCTATCTGGCAAGTGCAAGGTCCTAATTCTGATGCCTGGTACAAACACAAAAAACATTAGACCTTGCCTTAAAATTTAAAAAAAATTTTGTTTTTGTTTTTTGAGACAGGTCTTGCTATGTAGCACAAGCTAGCCTCAAACTCACAGCAATCCCCTGCATCAGCCTCCAGAGCGCTGGGACTATAGGCATGCACTACCATGCCCAGCTCAAAATAAAAAGATAAAAATAAATAGTTCTTTTATAAAAGAACTGGGAGTGGGTGAAGGAGGGTAAAGAGAAGTAAAAAGAATTAAAATGTGTTACATACACATACCAGCTAGCCCCAACAAATGTTATCATGTACTAAAAAGTATTGTATTTTTCTTTTGGTACCAGGGATCGAACTCGGGTCCTTACACTTTTGAGGCAGGGAGCAGAACCACTGAGCTAAATCCCTGGCCCTAAAAAGTATCTTAGAAAAAATAAAATTAAAAAGAAAATTACTGAGGTTGTAGCTCTCTGGTAGAGTTCTTGTCTAGCATGCAGAGGCACTGGGTATAATCCCTAGTACTAGGGGAAAAAAAAGAAAGAAGAAAAAATTAAAAGGTAGGTGTGGAGGTGTATCTTGTAATCCCAGTACTCTGGAAGGCTCAGGTAGGAGGAGTCCATAGACAAGCCCAGCTTATAGCGAGACCCAAAATACACCATAAAGCTGAGCACAGGAGCACACACCTGGAACCTCAGGATTCTGGGATTCAAGTAGGACGAGTACAAGTTCAAGTCTCATCTGGTCAACTTAGTGCAACCCTGTCTCAAAATTTAAAAATTAAAGAGCTGGAATGTAGCTCAGTACAAAAAGCCTTGGGTTCAATACCCAACCCCACCCCCCCCACCCCCCCCACCCCCCCACCCCACAATCCAAAACCAAAAATAGGTGAGATTCTAAAACAAATCAATTTTAATCTCATGAATGGGAATTCCAAATTAAACTGGGTACAGTGGGTATCCCTGTAACCCCCGCCTTCAACCTGAGAGGCTGAAGCACAAGGATCCTAAATTCAAGGGGAGCCTAGGACCTTTTTATTTTTTGGGTACCAGGGATTGAACTCAGGGCCTTATGCTTGCCAGGCAGGTGGGGCACCACTGAGCTACATCCCCAACCCTAGCCTGGCACTTTAATAAAGCCTTGTCTCAAAAAAAAAAAAAAAGGCTTAGGTTTTTCTGTGTTCAAACTCCAGTACCACAGTAAGTCCAGGCTGGTCTTGAAGTGATTCTCCTCTCTCAGAATCCTAAGTGATGGGAATACAGGCATGTGCCACAACACTCAGATGGAATGTTTTTTAATGAAATTTTAATTGCCTTCAAAACAGACCATTTCCTCTCATTTATCAAGAGAATGCAGCACCTCCTTGTGGCTGCAAAATGTAATTGCTTCGTCGAGACTCACCAATGGAAATTTCAATATTCTCTGCAGCAGAACTCAGACATGTCAGATCTTTGAAGATTATTAACAAAACATCTAGATATGCAACTTCACTCACACCACATGTACTGCTTCCCAGTTTTTAGTGGCGGATAAAATTGAAATTTTAAAGTATAAAAGATCTAATGCCTATAATCTCATCACTCAAGTCAGGATTGGCAAATTCAAGGGACAGCCTCGGCCTCACACTGAGTATTAGGCCAGACTAAACACTAAAATAAAATAAAATAAAATAAAATAAAATAAAATAAAATCAAATCCAATTTAAATTTCTGCTGTCATGGCCCATTTCAACCTCCAGATTAGCTAGGATTACAGGCATGTAATCCTACACTCAGTCTGTAAATCTTAAATAGAAGTTTGAAAGGGTAAAAGTCTCTGCCACAGATGCTTGCCTCAACCAATCCCACATGAAGTGTCAAAATAAACTGAAGTGATACAAGATTAACAGATCAGAGACCATCTTTTGTAATAAATCGTGTCTGGTTTTTTTTTGAGACAGGCTCTCACTATGTAACCCAGGTTGGCCTTGAACTCCCCATGGAGACTAGGCTGGGCTCAAACTCCCTATCCTCCTGCCTCAGCCTCTTAAGTGCTGGCATTACATGCCTTCTTGGCTGTACTTAGGGTTTGAAAAGTCACCTATCAAAAGCTCTCCCTGCCTGGCAGGGTGATGCATGCTTATAATACCAGCACTTGGGAGTTTGAGGCCAGCCTGGGCTAAACAGTGAGACCCTGTCTCAAAAAACAAAAACAAAAACAAAAACCCAAAACAAAACCAAAAGCTGTCCCTGTTAAACTAAACTACAAAGATAATGGATACAAAAGCCATTAGTTTCCAAGAATATATGATAGTAAATTCAAATTAGAATAAGGAGCTAAATCAGGATGAATTATTTGGGCATGACCAAGGGCTATAGCAACAAAGAGAAAACTTTCATTTAAATAAAGAGGAGTTTTAAGAGTTTATCTTCTCTAACACTGCTAACAAGAATAACACTGGTTGTAAGAAAAATAGGATTTATTAAGTAACTAAATGATTCATTCTTTACTCAATGGTAAATGGATAATTAAAAAACAAATGGGCAAGCCAGGTATGGTGGCACACACCTGTAATCCCAGCACTTGGAAGGCTGAGGCAAAAGGACTGCCTTAAATTTGAGGTCAGTCTGAATTACAGAGCAAGACCCTGTCTCAAAAAACAACTTAAAAAGGGCCGGGATTTAGCTCAATGGTTCCACCGCCTGCCTCGACAGTGCAAGGTCCTGCAAGGTCCGGAGTTCGATCCCCAGTACCCCCCCCCCAAAAAAAAACGCAGTGGGAATAGTGACACACACCTATAACCCCAACACTCTAGGAACCCAGTCAGTAGGAGTATCACAAGTTTTCAGTCCTGTCTGGGCACCTCAGTAAAGATCCTATTTCAAAATTTAAAAAGGGCTACAGCAATGAGGAAGCTGAGGCAGTGAGAACTGCCACAAGTTCAAGGTCACCTTGGGGTACACACCAAGACCCTAAGACAGAGAAAGAAATTAACAAACTCCTAGCCAGTCATAGTGGCCCATGCCCGAACTCTCAGCATTAGGGAAGGCTGAGGCAGGAGGATCCTAAATTGGAGCCCAATCTGGGTAACTTAGCAAGACCTTGTCTGAAAATACAAAGTATTTTATGTATTTTATGAAGACCCTAGGTTCAATCTTTAGTACTGCAAAATCCAGTATGAAGGCCCTGGGTTCAATCCCCAGTACCACAAAAATAAAACAGAAATCTCACTGGTGTGGCCAGGCATGGCAACACATGCCTGTAGTCTCAGCACTCGGAAGATCAAGGCAGAAGAGTCACCACTGAGTTGGAGGCCAGCCTGAAATACATAGCAAGACCTTGTCTCAAGGAAAAAATTAAAAATAAAAAAATTGGTGCTCCTCAGGAAGCTGAGGCAAGGTGATCTGAAGTTCAAAGTGAGCCTGGGAAACTTAGCTAAACTGTCTCAAAATGAAAAATAAAAAAAAAATTTTTTTAAGAAAAATAAAAAAGGGCTGGGGATGGTGTGTACCTATAATACCAACAATGAGAAGGGTGAGGCAGGACGATTTTTGAGTTCCAAGCCAGCATGAACTACACAGCCAGACCTTGTTTCAAGAAACCAAAATACAAAATCAAACCAATTCTTTAGGATTTCCTGCATCTGTTCCTATTGTTTTTATCATCTCCTTTGGCATTATTCCAGTTTCTAATTCTGCAAGAACCAGCATCCAGCACTCAGGAGGATCACTATGAGTTTGAGGCCAGCCTGAGCTACATAGCGAGTCCTTGTCTCAAGAAAAAATAAAAATAAAATGTTAACACATTCATAAAGTGGTTTAAAACATTATTAGGAGAGGGCCGGGAATTTAGCTCAGTGGTTCCGCTGCCTGCCTCGCAAGCACAAGGTCCCGAGTTCAATCCCCAGTACCAAAAAGAAAATATATACATATGTATTATTAGGAGAGATCATTACCTGTGCAGGTGTGTCTGTTTCATTGATTGGCTGTCCATCAAATCGGAATCTGATCTGCCTCATTGACAAACCCTGCAGAGTTTAAAAACAACAACCAGCATATAAACGGTAAGAACAGCAACTGGATAAAACTATGCATAGTGAAGCATAAATATATTAAGACATCTAAATAAACCACCATCAATGTTAAAATATCTATGTGGATAAAATTACCTGGAGTGATTCTTATTTTAAAATATAGCACATTACTCTGGGATGGTGATGCTCACCTATAATCCCAGCATTAAAGCAGGAGGCTAAATTCAAGTTGTACCTGGGCAATTTGGTGAGATTCTGTCTCAAAATAAAATATTTTTAAAAGGGCCAGGCATGGTGGCATGCCTGTAACCCCAGCATTCAGGAGGCTGAGGCAGGAAGATTTTCAAGAGTTCCCGGCCAGCCTGAATGACAGACCTTGTCTCAAAAAAAAAAAAAAAAAAAAAGGCAGGGGCTGGGGATTTAACTCAGTGGTTCTGCCGCCTACCTCACAAGCCCAAGATTCTGAGTTTGATCCCCAGTACCAAAAAAAAAAAAAAAAAAAAAAAAGGACAGGGCCAGGGATTTAGCTCAGTGGCGCTGCTCCTGTCTCACAAGCACAAGGTCCTGAGTTTGATCCCTCGCACCAAGAGGAAAAAAAAGCAAACAAAAAAGGCTAAGGCTCAATGTAATGACCCTGGATTTGATCCCCAGTATGATATACACACACAGAGTAAATCATGGGCCTCCACACGGAGCTACATTCCCATCCCACCCCAACTTGGTTTTGAACTCATTACGTAGCCCAGGAAGGCCTCAAACTCGGGTCAAGCCTCAGGCTCAGGAGTGCTGAGATTACAGGGTAGACCCCATGCCCGTGCCCGTGCCCATCCCCAGCCCCCGCCTTTAATTTATGAGATATACGGCCGGGGATTTAGCTCAGTGGTTCCAATGGCCTGCCTCTTGAGCATAAGATCGAGTTTGATCCACGGTACCAAAAAAAAAAAGAGACAGGTCTTGCTAAATTCCTCAGGTTAGGCTTGTACCTGTGATCCTCCTACCTCAGTCTCCCCAAGTGCTAGAAATATAGGGATGTGCCACCACACCAGCTAGTACCATCAGTTGTTTTTAGAGACAGGGTCTCTATAGTTCAGACCAACCTTGAATTCTAAACTGCCCAGGCTGGTCTCAAACTTGAAGCGAATCCCCTACCTCAGCCTTCCAAGTGCTAGAATTATAGGCATGCTTCACCAAAAACTTACTAAATCACTTTTTAAGAAAAGCTTTACTGTAAAGGCTGGGATGTATGTCAGTCAGTGGCATAGCACTTGCCCAGAGTGCTCAAGGCTGTGGGTTTCATTCCCAATAACCACTTAAAACTGGGGCTGGGGATTTAGCTCAGTGGTTCAGCCGCCTGCCCTGCAAGTGCAAGGACAAGCTTGATCCCCAGTAACCACCCCCCCAAAAAAATGGGGCTGAGGATTTAGTTCAGGGGCACTGCACCTGCCTTGCAAGCCCAAGGTCCTGAGTTAGATCCCTGTGGGGGGAGGGGTAGTAACCACTTGAAAAAAAGAATGATTATTAGTTTTTCACAACATAACTTGAAACAAGCATTGCATTTACATGAGAAAGACACAGAAATAAATTTTTCTTTTTGGTATCTCTGAGACAGGGTCTAGTTATATACTTCAGATTGGCCTTGAACTCACTATGTAGCCTAGATTGGCCTGGAACTACCAGACCAATCCTCCTTCTTCAGCCTCCTAAGTGCTGGGAGGCAGCTGCCACCTCACCCAGCAGAAATAAAGTTTAAAGTAACACATTAACATGTAAAACTTTCCAAAAAGGTCAGGAATCCATCACAGGCTTAATAATGAAAACTGAAGGTCACCAAAAAAGTTTGGGTGGTGCTAATGAAAACAGAATTTCATGGACAGGGGATTTAGCTCAGTGGCACCTTGCCTGCCACACAACCACAACATCCTGAGTTCCATCCCTGATATAAAAGAAAGAAAGGAAAGGGGCCAGGGATTTAGCTCAGTGGTTTCGCTGCCTGCTATAGAAGCACAAGGACCCAAGTTTGATCGCCGGTACCAAAAAAAGAAAGGAAGGAAGGAAGAAAAGAAAGGAAGGAAAGAAAGAAGTTTCATTTCTACCCAGACAGTCCCTACCACTATGCAAACCCATCCTTACCACTCACAGCACAATTCCAGGTGTACTCCACGCACTGAATTTGTTCTTATCCTTGATGTCAAGACACTTCTGGGCCGGGGATTTAGCTCAATGGTTCCACCGCCTGCCTTACAAGCGCAAGGACCTGAGTTCGATCCCCGGTACCAAAAAAAAAAAAAAAAAGACACTTCCACCAGAAGACAGAATAACTGTCTTTAAAAACACTATAATAGGGCCGGAGATTTAGCTCAGTGGTTCCGGCGCCTGCCTCGAAAGCTCAAGGTCCCGAGTTCGATCCCTGGTACAAAAAAAAAAACTATAGGATTTAGCTCAGTGGTTCCGCTGCCTGCTTTGCAAGTGGAAGGACCCGAGTTCAATCCCCAGTACCAAAAAAAAACCCCAAACCAAAACAAAACAAAAAAAACCACTGTAGGGGCCGGGAATTTAGCTCAGTGGTTCCACCACCTGCCTCGCCAAGTGCAAGGTCCCAAGTTCGATTTCCCGGTACAAAACAAAAGAAAAAAACGCTGTAATCTAGGTAGAATGGTTGGTATGTGACTATCATCCCAGCACTCCTGAGACTGAGGCAGGATGACAAATTCAAGCCCAGCATTGGGAACTGAGCAATACTGTCTCAAAAAAAAATAAAAAATAAAAAAAATAAGGCTAGGGACAGAGCTCAGCATGAAGGCCCTAGGTTCAATCCCCAGTACCACCCAAAAAAGGAAGGGAGGGGACTGGAATCAAAATACCTTTCATTATTCAAGGGGGAAGATAAATGGGCCTAAACGTGCTCCTACTCTAAAACTGATTCTAGTGTTTCACTCGTGAAGCATTATTTACCTGACAAAAGGGTGAGGAGAGGGGGAGAAGCAAAGATGTTGGCAATGATAGCCAAGTGAAGACAAGACAAGAAAATAAAGTACCTCTGAATTTATGTTGTGAATAAATTAGTCACTCCTGTAACATGTTCAAATTATGAGCTCTAGTTACATGAACTCCCACAATTATCAATGATACTAACAGAAAATTTAAATTGCACCCCTAGTATCAAAGATACTAAAAAACACAGTAGTAGTTCGATCCCCGGTACCAAAAAGAAAACCCAAAAAACAAAAAAACACAGTAGTACTCTTAACATTAAAGATAAAGTACTCAGGTCCGGGGATTTAGCTCAGTGGTTCTGCTGCCTGCTTCAAAAGCACAAGGTCCTGAGTTCGAACCCCAGTAACAAAAAAAAAAAAAGAAGATAAAGTTCTCAATAATAAACATTTGTATCAAGTCATAGGGGCTACTTCTGTAATCCTAATCAGAAGGTTAAAGCAAGAGGATTCCAAATTTCTGGCCACCCAAAGAATCAAAATAAAGGGGTAGGAATATAGCTCAGTGATACAGCACCTTTGGGTTTGACCCCTTGTACACAAAATATACGAACATTTGAGTAACACCTGTATTCCCTTATTTAACAAGGTGTCACTAAATCTGTTTTAAAATCTACCCGTAACAGGGCTGGGGATTTAGCTCAGCGGCACAGCACCTGCCTGGCATGAGGTCCTGAGTTCGATCCCTGGTACCAAAAAAAAAAAAAAATCTTGTTATGGGTAAATGATTTTTTTTTTTGGTACCAGGGATCGAACTCAGGACCTTGGGCTTTTGAGGCAGGCAGCAGTACCACTGAGCTAAATCCCAGGCGCCCCATAACAAGATATTGCTTTCCTTTAAAATGGTAGTATACCACATAAAATGCTTTGATACCACTTATAAACTACACCTTGTCTTGCTTGAAATAATACAAGCAATCTCCTACCAGGCAGGTGACACCTATAATTTTTTAATTCATTGCTTGTAACATTCCAACTTAATTTGTGATTACAGAAAGCAACAAAGAATTCAATACCAAGCCATTAACTGCTGAGTATTTTATATTTGCAAACGCTCCATAGAAAATAGATTCCTTGCTTCAATAAAATACTAAGCACTGCCAGATGTGGTGGTCCACACGTGGAATCCCAGCACTCCACTTGGGAGGCTGAGGCAGGAGAATCACTAAGTTCAAGGCCAGCCTGCACTACATCGGAAGACCCTGTCTCAAAGAGCAACAATTGGGGCCGGGGATTTATCTCAGTGGCTTCACCACCTGCTGCACAAGCACAAGGACCCGAGTTCAATCCCCAGTACCAAAAAAAAAAAGCAACAATAGGGCCGAGGATTTAGCTCAGGTTCTGGCTCCTGCCTTGCAAGTGCAAGGTCCTGAGTTCAATGCTGGGTACCAAAAAATAAAAAAAATTTTAAAAAGCAACAATACAAAAATACTAAGCACATTCTGCATGGTGGATCCTTCCTCCATTACATTCAATGGTGTGGCCATTCTAAAAAAAAAAAAAAAAAAAAAGCCAGGACCAGAATTACAGAAAATAAGGAAGTTGTATTCCTTTATTGCCACTTCTATTTTTGGGGGGTACTGGGGATCAAACTTGGGACCTTGCACTTGCGAGGCAGGCAGCTGAACCACTGAGCTAAATCCCTGGCCCTGCCACTTCTATTTTGTTTTCGCTTTTTTTTGGTACTGGGGATTGAACTCAGGTCCTTGCGCCTGCACAGCAGGCGGCGGAACCACTGAGCTAAAGCCCGGGCCTATTTCTGTTGCTCTTTGAGACATTCCATATGCCTTTTCAATTCTCCAAAATAGGGTCGGGGATTTAGCTCAGTGGTTCGGCCGCCTGCCTCACAAGCACAAGGTCTCGCGTTCGATCCCCAGTACCAAAAAAAAAAAAAAAAAAAAAAAGTACATAAACCAGGGCTGCGGATGTAGCTCAGTGACACTGTGCCAGCCTGGCAAGCGCAAGGTCCTGAGTTCAATTTCCGGTACTGAGGGAAAAAAAGATTACATAAACCAGAACTTGGACTCCCCTTCAGTACAAATCTCATAGCTGATTTAGCTATCCCCTGAGACTTATGAAATCCCCTTAGATCTGTTTATTCACATCAAAAAATGAACTCGATTTTGTGCTCTCAGAAACCACCCAATACTCCATAATAGTCAGGATAAATCCACACTGGAATGAAAGTGTGGTCTCCCAGCTGAAGGACATATGAGGTTAACACACAATAGGCAAATTCTACTTCTTCACGTGGTTAAAGTTATTTACAAATCAACCACTGGAATCATTAGTTTGAAACTTCTCTATCATTTCACAAGCATTTGTTGAACATGTTCTATTGGTCTAGGCTCTAGAGAAAGTGAACAAAAAGTCTCTCTTCGTAGAGCCTATATTTTAGTGGAGACAGATTAAAAACAAGCCCTAATTGGGCTGGGGATTTAGCTCAGTGGTTCCGGCGCCTGCCTCAAAAGCATAAGGTCCTGAGTTCGATCCCTGGTACCAAAAAAAAAAGCACTAATCAATAAAGCAAGACAGAGGACTGAATGATGGGGATAGGATAGGAGTACTTCGAATTAAGACAGAAGGCTCTGAGCCCGGGATTTAGCTCAGTGATTCGTGCGCCTGCCTTGAAAGCACAAGGTCCTCAGTTCAATCCCCAGAACCAAAAAAAAAGACAGAAGGCTCTGAAGGGTAACAAAGACGGGGGCTGGGGATTTAGCTCAGTGGTTCCAGTGCCTGCCTCACAAGCGCAAGGTCCTGAGTTCAATCCCTGGCACCAAAAAAAAAAAAAAGAAAAAAGAAAGGAGTAACAAAGACCAAAATAAACTAGTTTTATTTGGGTCATGCCATTGTCTAGTTAAGCACTATTCAATAAAAATGTGAAGGCTGGGGATTTAGCTCAGTGGCACCGAAGCTGCCTCACAAGCCCAAGGTCGAGTTCAATCCCTGGTACCAAAAAAGAAAGAAAGAAAAAAAAAAAAACCCAAAAAATGTGAAGTTAGAGGGGCCGGAGATTTAGCTCAGTGGTTTCGCCGCCTGCTGCGCAAGTGCAAGGACCCGAGTTCAATCCTCAGTACCAAAAAAAAAAAAAAAAAAAAAAAATGTGAGGTAGAAAGATAATTTTAAATTTTTAGTAGCAAAGTTAAAATCGCTAAAATTTTAATACAGTATTTTAACCGTGGGCTGGGAATTTAGCTCAGTGGTGCTGCCACCTACATGGCAAGCCCAAGGACCTGAGTTCAATCCCCAGTACCAAAAAAACCAAAAAACAAAAACAGTATTTTAACCCAACTCCCATTTTAATATACAATCAGTATTTTAAAAATAATCTTTTAAACCTAGGTATGATGGAGCAGGCCTGTAATCCCTCAGCACTCTGAGGCTAAGGCAGGAAGGAGGATCACAAGTTTGAGCCTACTCTAGGAAATTTAGTCTTAGCCAAATCTTGTTTTTTGTTTTTTGTTTTTTTGGTCCAGGGGGACTGAACAGGGGACCTTGCGCTTGCAAGGCAGCACCACTGAGCCAAATCCCTGGCCCAGTCTTAGCCAAATCTTATCTCAAATTTAAGAAAATAATTCTTTGTTTTGGTTTTTTGAGAGAGTAGCTCACCATGCAGTACAGGCTGGCCTCAAACTCAAGGCAGTCCTCCTGCCTCAGGCTCAGAAGTGATGGGATTACAGGTGTCCATCACCATGCCCAGGTTAATTTTTCTTTTTTTACAGTACTGGGGAGTTAACTCAGGGTCTCTTCACTGAGCTACATTCCTATCCCTTTTAATTTTATTTGTTTTTTGTGGTACCAGGGACTGAACCCAGGTCCTTCATACTGAGCTACCTTCCTAACTCTTTTTCTTTTTTTCTGGTACTGGGGATTGAACTCAGAACTTTGAGTTTCGAGGCAGGTGCACTGCCACTGAGCTAAATCCCTGGCCCCCCAAGTCTTTTTTTATTTTACCTTATTATTTTTTATTTTTGGTACCGGGGATTGAACTCAGGACCTTGGGCTTTTCGAGGCAGGCACTGGAACCACTGAGCTAAATCCCTGGCCCCCAAGTCTTTTTTTATTTTGAGACAGGGTCTTGGCAACTCACTGAACGCCCAGGTCACTGTGCTCTCTTTTCCATGGTGGGCCATCCGCACACTGCAGGGTGTTACTTCTTTTCCTACTTTTACTTGGCCTAAACTCGCTCTGCAGTCTGTTTCTTTTCCCATCTTTACTAAAACTTTGCCACTGTGAACAAAATAAGGGCCTGGGATATAGCTCATCAGCAAGGTGCCTCCCTTGCAAACATGAGGCCCTGAGTTCGATTCCTGATAGAAAGAAAGAAAGAAACAAACAAACAAACAAAGAAACAAACAAACAAACAGTGCAGGCAGGGCTGAAACTTGTAATCCTCCTGCCTCACCCTCTCAGAGTAATGGAATTATGAGCATGTACCAGCACACTCAGCTAACTCAATTTTACAGGACAATCTCCTGCAAGGATAATCTGGAGCACAGGGAACATGCAGTATTTTTGTTTTCTGGCTCCTAGCACGATGTCCTTCACAGGGTAGGCATCTAATGAGTATCATTAAGCCAGCCATGGTGGCACATGCCTGTAATCTCAGCACTCAGGAGCCTGAGTCAGGAGGACTGCTGCAAATCTGAGGCCAGCCGGGGCCACAAAGTATGTTCAAGTCCAGTCTGAAATACATAAGCCTCTGTTTCCAAAAAAAAGTTAAACCAGGCGTGGTAGCACACACCTACAATCCCAGCACTCTGGTGGGAGGCTGATGGGGAGAGGACTGCAAATTCATGCCCACCCTGGGCAACTTTTTAGCAAGACCATGCCTCAGAATAGTAACAATGGGGATTAGGCTCATTAAGACGGGAATTCAACCCCCAATACTCCAAGTAAACAAATAAATAAAAAAATAAATATAACAGTGCAGAGACCTAGGTTCAATCTCCAGTCTGAGGTGGGGAAAAAAATTAGCACAGCACATTACGATGGGGCACACCAGTAATTCCATCACCGTGGGAGACTGAGGCAGGAAGATCATGAAAGCCCTCTGATTCAAACCCCAACATGTAGAAAATAAAAGAGAATTTTTTCTATTTCTTTTTCTTGATGTCTATACAGTGTTTTTCTGGGTAAAATACAAATGTACCCTTAATACAACAACGCTTATGCTTGGCTCACAATTACCGATTTTCTAACCTCTGAAGTTATGGTTGTAGCCTGTAAGAAACTGGATTTGACTCCCAACACCACAAATAAAATGAAAATGATTATAAAAGCCAGGTGTGTTGGCCTACGTCTGTAATTCCAGCACTCAGGAGGCTGAGGCAAGAAGCCTGACTGCTATCGAGAAGCTGTCTCTAAATAAAACAAAAAAGACTGTGGTACTAGGGACCAAACCCAGGGCCTTGTGTATGGCAGGGAAGTGCTCTATCACTGAGCTACATTTCCACCCTTTTCATTTTATTTTGAAACAGGGTCTGGCTAAATTACCCAGACTGGCCTGGAACCTGCAATCTGCCTCAGCTTTCCCAAGTGCTGGGATTACAGGCCTGTGCCATCACACCCAGTGGCCTCTACTGTTAAATGTTTAAAAAGTAAGAATGCCAGGGCGAAGGATTTAGCTCAATGGTTCCGGCACCTGCCTCGCAAGCACAAGGTCCCGAGTTCGATCCCTGGTACCAAAAAAACCCCAAACAAACAAAAATAAGAACGCCAGGCCAATAATCCCAACACTCAACCAACACTCAAGAGACAGGAGAATTGCCACACGTTCAAGGCCAGTCTGGGTTTAATGCCCAGCCTGGAGTACATACTGATAAGACCCTGTCTCAATCAAACAAACAAAAAATAAATAAGCCTGACAAAAAATTCAGAAGTTCACTTGCTTCCTTACAAAAGTAAAGTTACATTCCCTTGGGGTCTAAACAAGTCTGTGACTATACTTTGATAAATTTCTGGTATAATACAATCATAAATAATACTAATGGAACAATTCTAAGGATTTTCATGAGGAATCGATATACCAAGTACACAATTAAAACTGGATATGCCAAGTATATACATGCATATTCATCCTACCAGTCATTGTAATATACTAATCTAGTTTCTATTCTCAAGAAAAATTTTTAAATATTAAATTGTACATATCAATTCCTCACCTGTCGTTCACAATAGGCTTTCATTAATTTACTAAGTGGTGTATGCCTCTTAATCTTAAACTGCACCACAGAACCATCCTGGCCCGCCACCTTCAAATTAATATGGTCGTTGTTCTCAGTCTTGACTCCTTCCTGTTGAAAGAAAATAAAAGTGTAATTTGGAAAATGTGAAAAAACAGACACCTTTAAAGTAGCAGCAGCTCAAATTGGTTCACAAATCAACAGGTTTCATTCTGTACGATAAAACAGCATGTAGTGTTTTCATCCACTGAAGTCAGTCTGCAAGATGAGAAAGCCTCCAATAGCATTAGGTAGCTGACACAGAAACAGAAAAGCCTACACGCAACACTATCAATGGCAACAGCAGATTTTAAGTGATGGGTCCCACTCAATTTATATTACATGGTTCTCTCGAGACTGAATTTTCTAAAACAGCGTTATTTTCTATCACTGACAATATATATATATACCCCCCAAAAGATAAAAATGTCTTTCTCTTTGCAAAGCACTTAAAGTACAACTGCTGAAATGAAATGCAACAGGTGAGGAAAAAATAGAGCTTGCAATTCACAACTCATTACAAGACTCTTTTTAAAAAGTTACCAAACTCGGCCCAATAACAAATTCAATCTACACGTTAACAAAAAAAGACAAATATACATCCTGATTCACTCTGAGGCATCAATAACAACTGAGAACCACGACTAATGTTCGATTGTATTAGAAGCTTCATTTTCGCTTATTTTTTAGTTAAGAGCTCCTATATTCCCCACCCCTTTGTTGTCATGGGTCAAACGCACTGTTTTCGTCTAAGTCTTCCTCATAGATTTCAACTGAACCCAAAGTTCACCAAAATCAAGTGTGAAAGGAATCCCGCAGCCCCATACATCACTTCAGAAAGTAAAGGGGGAGGTGTCAAAGCAACCCAAAGGAGCAAGTCCCCTTTCCCCATTAGACGCGAGTCCCATCCTCACGGGAAGCCTCCTGGTACCTCGAAAGCCGCGCTCAGAAGTTCTGCCCCACCAAGTCTCTGCTGCACCACGGCCTCCAACTTCTTGAAACCACATGGTCCCCTCCGGTTCAGGGGGCACCGGCACCCGGGGAAGGGCCGCTGCCCCTCCCCCCTCGAGTCCCCGGGGCCATTAAGGTGGGAACACTCCCCGGGAACCTCCTAGCCTCAAGCCTGACGCCCCCCCGGGCATCGGCCTCACAGCCCCGCAGCCGCCCATTGATTGTCCTGAGCCCTCGCCCCGCCGCGGCCCCCTCCCCGAAGGGAAGCCCCAGGCCGAGGGGTCTCCCACCACCGCCGACGCCTTGCAGCCCGCGCACTGCGCGCCCAAAGCCTTCCTCCCGCGCGCCGGCGGCCGGCAGAGAAGCCCGTGCAGGGCCATTGGGCCCGCGGGAGCCCGCGATCTGCCGCCCGCCTCGCGCCGCGCGCACTCGGAGGATCCGGGGGCGGGGGGGGGGGGCGGCTGGCCTCCTCCGGCGCGGGAGGGAGGAAGAGAAGGAGGGAGGAAAATGGCGCGGAGCGCCCGGGCCAGAGCCGCGGCCGGCCCCCTGGGGGGCCCGAGGAGGCGAGGGGGAGCCCGCAGCGGGCTCGGGCCGGACCCCAGCCCCGCCGTTCCCTGCCGCGCGCTGAGGAGGGAGGGGGCATCGAGCTCACCTTGGGCTTTTCGTCGGCCATAGCGAGCGCCCGAGTCT
Source organism: Heterocephalus glaber (assembly GCF_053883595.1). Classification (NCBI taxonomy): domain Eukaryota; kingdom Metazoa; phylum Chordata; class Mammalia; order Rodentia; family Bathyergidae; genus Heterocephalus; species Heterocephalus glaber. The sequence continues at coordinate 6,775,907 of NW_028258173.1, read as the reverse complement.
TCTCAGCTGCCGCTTCACAAAAGAGGTACCAGGTCCGCACCGAACGAGCACACAAGCAGCTCCAGGAGCGGCAGAAGGAGGCGGCAGCGGTGGCCGAGGGAGAGGGCGCGCGCACGTCGTGCGCTTCTTCCCCCCACCCTGCGTGCGCGAGCACGAGCCGGCGGGGCCTCCTATTGGTTCCCACCTCGCGGGAGCGCGCAACGCTTACATAACCACCCCCCCAACCCCGCCCTCCCCCGCCCCGCGCCGCAGCCACCTGGGCCAGGCGCCCGCCAGGCCGGCGGGAAGATGCGCGGACACGCGCACTCGGCCTGCCGCGGGGGCGCGCCTGGCTCTGGGCGGGGCTGTATTGTCCTCCTTCTGTGGTGGAACATAATCAAAATGGCTTCCAGCTGGTCCTCGGCGAGGACGTGGAGTCTCCAGGCCTTAGAGTAAGCCATAGGCCGTGGAAGGCAGAAGGACTATACATGGAATGGGGAGCCTAAACCAGAGCCCCACCATGAGGTTCTGGAGAAAACTCCTGTTCTGTGCACCAAATGCAGTAACCCCCAGGTTTAGAGGAACATCACACTTCCTCTCAGTCGACCTCATCCTTTCACGTTAAAGTTTCAGCCTCCACCGGCTTCCCACCATGCTCTGGCCTCAAATACAACAATCACTTCCGTCCCGCTGCTGACCCTTGACTTTGGCTGGGAAAACTTAATTTATTCATTCAAGGAACTCCTTACTCACGGCCTGTTCTCCAACTTCACGAGGAAACTATCAGGTAGAATTACCCAACATCAACCTCCCAAACCACCCAATCCTTTCCTCCTTCCATCCAGGTATAAAATAGATGTAGACGTCTCCTGTTTGAAGAATAATTCTGATGTCTAACTGGTGGATTCCACCCCGTGCCTCTCAGTCGGCTTTATTTCCTATATCCCTGTATTTTTTTCCAACTCTTCTGTTAGCATAGAAACAAACAAAAAACCAACAACAGTGTGGTAGCAAACACCTATAATCCCAGGATTTGGGAGGCTGAGGCAGGAGGATTGCTTCAAATTCAAGCAGGGCCGGGGATTTAGCCCAGTGGTTCCACCGCCTGCCTCGCAAGCTAAGGACCAGAGTTCGATCCCCAGTACCAAAAAAAAAAAAAAAAAAAAATTCAAGGCCAGCCAGGACTACGCAGCAAAACCTTGTCTCCAACACACAACCACACACACACACCCCTGCAAACAAAACCCAAAACCAAAAAACCCTTAAACTATTATATTATGACCATAGGCTCTCCATTCTTGGCCCATCAGCTTGAAAAAAATCCCATATCAGTAGTCTCCACCCTTCATCTACTCCTCAATCCACTGCAATCTGATACTGTCCCCATTGCTCCACTAAAACTCTCTACAAGGTCACTTTTGCTGAATCCAATATGCATCCCAATTGTCACTCCTGTTGAACTCCCTGTGACTTTGGACGGAAGTTGGTTTTCCTATTACATCTGACCTGTCCTTAGCACTCTTAGCAATTTTTTTCCCTTCTATTCTTTTTTTTCCCCCCTCAATTCTTCCTGACCTGTTCTTTGGAGTTTTGTTCTAGATTCTTCTATGTTTACTCTCCTGGGAGGATTTCACCCATTTCCATTACTGTCTATTAGCTAATGATTCTCAAATCTGCATTTCTAGTACAGATCTTTCTTTGAGCTGCTGACTTTGAACATCTCTACTTGGATATCCTAGAAGCACTTCAAACTTAGCAAATCTCAACTAAAACACCTCTTTTTACCTTTCCTGACCTGAATTCTTCCTGACGGAGGCCCTTACAATCATATGGCATATCATTATAATAGTTGCTTCAAGCCCAAAGTTCTGAAGCCATTTTTGTCTCCTTCTTGTTCTTCAACACACTTCCTCCCAACCATTCTAAATATAGAACCTACCCAACCTGTATACTTCCCTTCAGCCTCTCCCTTTGGATGGAGCTTCTCTTGTTTTTTGTTGGTTTTTTTTTGGTACTGGGGATCAAACTCGGGTCCTTGCGCTTTCGAGGCAGGCATCGCATCGGAACGACTGAGCTAAATCCCCGGCTTTTTGTTGTTTTGAGACAGGGTCTGTATAGTTTAGGGTGGCTTGAACTCACTATGTAGCCCAGGCTGGCCTCGAACTTGCAGTGATCCTCCTGCCTCAGCCTCCCAAGTGCTGGAATTAGAAGCAAGTACCACCACCCCACCCTGGATGGAGCTTTTGATGAGATCTTTCTAGTCTTCCATGAAGAGGCTGAAGGCTTTAGTGTGAGACAGGCCAAAGTAGGCAGATGGATCAGAGAAGGTAGGGGAAGTCTTATTTGACCTAGTCCAGATCAGCTTTCCCCAGAGTTATGGCACTGCCCACTTGACTGGTTACTGGTTGTCTGTCTGTCTGTCTCTCTCCTTTTCTCTTTCCTTGTGGTACCAGGGATTGAACCCAAGGTCTTCCCACTGAACTATATCCCACCCCTTTTATATATTTTATTGTTTTATTTTGAGGCAGCGTTTCGCTAAGTTGCCAAGTTGCCCAGGCTGGGGTCTGACTTGCAATACTCCTGCTTCAGCCTCTCAAAGTGCTGCAATTACCGGCCTGAGTCACCAAGCCCAGCATTGCTTTTTTTTCTGGTACCGGGGATCAAACTCTGAACCACTGAGCTAAATCCCCGGCTAGCATCGCTTTTCTTGCTTTAAAATACTCCCTTGGTGCCTAGATATTTAAGTGAATCATCACCTACAATTCTGGTTTAAATGTGAACTTGGTCAAGTGAGTGGGGGAGGGGGCCAGAGACCAGGGTATAAAGGGCTCGGAAATGATCAAGATATGCTATAAACATGTACCAGTCTCCTAAACAAATGTAACTGTGATGTGCTGCAAATATGCACAGAATAAATAAATAGATAAATGAGTAAATGAAAGTCTTGGGCCCATTGGCAGTATGACTGGAAGCTGCCTTTTAATGAGCTTCTCTCTCCTTTTTTCTTTTTGAGACAGGGTCTCACTATGTAGCCCAGGGTGGCCTCCAACTCCCAGCAATTCTCCTGCCTCAGCCTCCTGAGTGCAGGGATTATAGGCACCACAGCCAGCTTTGAGCTTCTCTTTTTTTTTTTTTTTTTTTTTTGGTACCAGGGATTGAACTCAGGACCTTGTGCTTGAGGCAGGCAGCCGAACCACTGAGCTAAATCCCCGGCCCCTAGCTTCTCTTTTTTGATTTGATTTAAAACAAATTTATTAGCCAGGTGTGGTGGCACATGCCTGTAATTCCACCAGAAGGCTAAGCTAGAAGGATCTCAAATTTGAATTCCCAACTGGGCCATCTAGCAAAACTCTGCCTCAAAAAGAACAAAAACAATTATTTTTTTTAAGGGCTGGGGATGTAGTTCAGTAGGAGGGTGCCCTTGGGTGTGAAGGGGGTGGGGGGTTTCACAGTTCTAGAGGCAAGAAGTCCAAAATCAAGGTGTCAGCATGGCTGCATTTCTGGTAAAGGCTCCAAGGGAGGATCCTTTCTTTCCCTTCCAGTTTTTGATGGTTCTGGGTCTTCCTTGACCTGTGGCTGCATCATCGTAGGTTCTGGCGACTTTGTTACATGGCCTCCTCCTCTATGTCTCCTTGGTGATTCTTAAGCACATTTAACTTTGATAACGAACCATTATAAAATAAAAGTAAAAGAAGTTCCTAATGTTTTTTGATTCAGTGGCAATCCTCTGACTTACAAGATAAAGTCCAAAATTCTTATAAGATCTAAAAAGCCTTTTGAAAACTAATCCAGACCGATTACAGTAGCTTTCTTTCTCATTTCCTTTTCAAAACTTCTTCTTTTTTTTTTTTTTTTTGGTGCCAGGGATGGAACTCAGGACCTTGTGCTTGCAAGGCAGGCGCAGTGCCACTGAGCTATATCCCCAGCCCTTCAAAACTTCTGCTTTGGTCACATTCAGTTACACAGGATTCCCAAAAGTGCCTGTTCTCTCTGAATGCTAAGCTTTTGTCCAGTGTAGATACTCAAAGATTCTCTGAATGAGTGAATAAATTGAAATTCTTACTATGTATAAGGTGTGGCACTGGGGATACAATGAAAGGCAGACAGATCTCTGACTCTAATGACTTATAAAAAACTGGGCATGATAGCACACGTCTGTAATCCCAGTACTCAGGAGGCTGAGGCAGGAGGATTGCCACAAATTTGAGGCTAGCCTGGGCCACACAGTGAGTTGAAGGCCAGCCTGAACAACATAGTGAGACCCTATCTCAAAAAGCAGACAAAACAGGGCCGGGGATTTAGCTCAGTGGTTTCACCGCCTGCTGCACAAGCACAAAGACCTGAGTTCAATCCCTGGTACAAAAAAAAAAAAAAAAAAAGCAAACAAAACAACAACAACAAAAATCTTATAATCAGGTTGAGCAGGGGGAGGGGGAGAGGAAATACACAAAAAGTGAAAGGGGAAGAGAACTAAAATTGTTGAACACCTGCTGTGTGTGAGGCTCTGAGTCTGGTCTTACTAATGTCAGCTCATTTTCTTCTTACACAAAACTTTCTCAGTGGGAGCAGTATATATTTACCACTGATCTTGAAAGGGTTAAGGACTTGGTCAATGCCACACAGCAGTGCTGGTGGAGTTACTTCTGTATGCTGGGGAATGAACACGCTGGTTGTTGTGACAGGTACTGGGGAGAGAAAAGGAGATGGCACCCTTGTCCTCGACGGTCCCCTAAATCCAGGTCTTTCTGTTACTATAACATCCCTTCCCCGGCTTGGAGGACAACAAAACCTGTCAAAGAGAAGTGTGTCATGTTAATCTTACCCTCATAGATCTGTGGGAGCCTCCACTAATCTAATTGTTGTTCAATCACTGGCTTTTGGGTGCTAGGTGTGTCTCTACCCCTCCAAAGTTATGCTAAATTACAAAAATCACCTTCAAGCAAAGGAGGAGTTCATATAAAATGCATATTCAAATTTGTGAGCAACAGCGTCTTCCAATGGCAAAGTGGAACTCTGTAAACTGGGCCTAAAGAATCTACTAAAGTCATACACAGAAAGTCTTTCTCTCCTATATTCAGGAAAAAAAAATTGTGGAAAAACTAGAAATTTCCCAACATTACGTTTCTCCCTCCATCATTTTCATAGGGGCAGAGAAACTGCCCTGAAAAAAGATATTTTAGAAAGAGAAAGTGCAAGAAATTGACACAGAAAGCTGGGTGTGGTGGTACACACCTGCAAGCTCAGCACTCCCAGAGGCTGAGGGAGATAGACTGCCACAAGTTTGAGACCAGCCTGGGCTACATTATGAGTTCAAGACCACCCTGAACTACTTAGTGAGACCCTGTCTCAAAAGAACAAAAAACAAAACTACATCAAAAAAAATAGTAGTGGCAGACATTAACTGAGTGAGAAGAGCCTGTGCTAAACCCTTAATCCTCACAAAGCCTCATGATAATTATCTTTATTTTACAGATGAAGAAAATGAGACAGAGAGAGGTTGGACAACTTGGTCACCCAGCCTGAAGTGGCAGAGCCAGTGTGGAAGGCAGGCCTTCTGACTCACAGCCCAGAGCTTAATTATCATGGGGGTGCTGCGATGGATAGCCACAGAGAAAGGAGGAAAAACAGAAAATTCGAGGAGCACCAGTCTAATTGTTTTTATTTGAATTTTTGTCTATCTCTCCCAGAAGAATGTAAATTCCATAAAAGTGGAAATCTGTGTCTTTTCTACAGTTTTTTTTTTTTTTCTAATTTTATTCCCAATAACTAGCACAGCTGTTGGATCAAGGAATGGAATCAATGAGGAGGGGTACGGCAAGAAGTTTTCACTACTAGGGGTTTGTCGGGAGCAATGCTACAATAATTGTAGGGAAAAATCATTTGGTTAGCCTAGTTCTCCTGCCTACAGCCCAGCTATGGAATTCCGAGACATAACTCCATTTTGGCCTCGGGTCACAACTGAGACCTCAGTGATCCCGTGATGCTGTGATTCTCCAGGACAAGAAACATCCTGGGAGCTGAAAACATCCTGGGAGTAACAAACATCTACTCAATTCCTCACTGTTCTTGGACTGTTACATCTTATTTACGCAGGATGTACTGAACTCTCTGCAAGTCATTTGTTACATTTGTTTCTCCCGATGTACTGAATAAAAGGTGCGGTAAGGTGGGGGCTTTCGTTTTTGTCGCCCAGAGCAGCACTGATCAGATCAAAAGCACAGCCTCTTAGTCTCATTTTTCTACCTTTCCTGTAATTCGCCTTGTGCTGCTGTGGCTCACAGGAGACTAGGACTTAGTGCAGAGGTTCTAGTAACGTCCCCTTTCCCTCTTCCCTGCAGGGGTTAACTAGAAACTTTGGCAAAAAATTCCCCTAGGTACCTAACTATCAATAATTGGTATTAGAAGTAGAAGATAGGGTGAAACAGCCAAAATGTACTGCCCAAGACTACGTGCAAAAGAAAAAAATACCTTTCTACCTTTTTTTTCCTTCCTTCCTTCCTTTTCTTCTTCCTTTTCTTTCCTTTTTTTCTTTTTTTGTACCAGGAATCAAATTCTGGACCTTGCACTTGCGGGGCAGGTGTGGTGCCACTGAGCTAAATCCCTGGCACCAAAAAATTCATTTCATGGGCCTGGGATTTAGCTCAGTGGTTCTGTAACCTGCTTCGCTAGCGCAAGGTCCTAAGTTCAATCCCTGGTACCAAAAAAATTCATTTCTTAAAGGGTCAGGGGAACAATAATTACAGACTGTTTAGAGTTTCAAATATTTCCCCAAAACTCTGAGAAACAATGTGAATAACTTCATAATATAGATGACTAAACTGGGCATACTTTATACCGTCAAATTTTCTTCCTGGTTTAACAAATTTTTGTTGACTCAGTGAGCTGTCTTTGTGAATAGTAAAGACATACTGAATACTGAATTCAGTTCTGCAGGAAATCTAGAGATAGAATGCTGATGATGTAGAAACCTAACTTTATACCTTGGGAGATGTGAAAGATGGAAATGTGTAGTATGAGACCTATACCCTGCAGTGAGTTATGGTCCACATCTCCTCTCTGGGGGACCTCCTTAGATGAATATTATAGCAGCAGTCCATGTGAAGAACCTATAATATAGATCTTTAAATGCATCAGTTGAAGTATAAACTATAGGAAAATATGCACACCAAAAGAAACCACCAACAGAGTGAAGAAAACCCACAGAATGGGAAAATTTTTTTACCAGCTACTCCTCAAAGGACTAATATCTAGACTATATAAAGAACTAAAAAATCCAGACCCCCTCAAATTTAAAGAGCCAGTCCAAAAATGGCATCTGGCCAGGTGTGGTGGAACACACCTATAATCCCAGCACTCTGGATGCTCAGGCAGGAGGATGACCAAGAGTTTGAAGCCAGCCTGTGCTACCTAGTGAGCTCAACTATGGGCTGAACTACATAACAAGACCCTGTCTCAAAAACAAAACAAAAACGGGCCAGGGATTTAGCTCAGTGGTGCCATGCCTGCCTCAAAAGCACAAGGTCCTGAGTTTGATCCCCAGTATCCCCCCCCAGAAAAAACCAAAACAAAACAAAAACAAGTGTTGGTGAGGCTGTGGGGAAAAAAGGAACCCTTCTCCATTTTTGGTGGGAGAATAAAATGGTAAAACCACTATGGAAAACAGTATGGAGGTTTCCTAAAAAACTAAAACTAGAGGTTCCATTTGACCCAGCTAGTCCCCTTTTAGGTATCTTCCTGAAAGAGTTAAAAGCATCCTACCACAGTGATATGTTTAGAGTGGCACAATTTATAATAGATTGCTAAATCATGAAAACAGCCCATCAACAAATGCATGGATAAAGAAAATGTGGTTGGGGCCAGGGATTTAGCTCAGTGGTTCCACCGCCTGCCTTGAAAGCGGAAAGTCCTGAGTTCGATCCCCAGTACACACACACACACACACAAAAAAAAAAGAAAATGTGGTTTTTATATACAATGGAATACTACTCTGCCATAAAAAAATAAACTTGAGGCCTGTGGATTTAGCTCAGTGGTGCTGCCACCTGCCTCGGAAGTGCGAGGTCCTGACTTCAATCTACGGTACCAAAAAACAAATAAATAAACTTGAAACATTTTTAGGTAATTCCATGTACCCAGAGACCATAATTTTACATGAACTAAATCAGACACACAAGTTTAAATATCAAACTGTTGGACGGGGAGTGGTGGGACATGCCTGTAATCCCAGCACTTGGGAGGCTGAGGCAGAAGGATTGCTGAGTGTTGGAGAGTTTGAGGCCAGCCTGGACTATACAACTAGACCCTGTCTCCAGAAAAATCTATCTAACTGGGCCCGGGGATTTAGCTCAGTGGTTTTGCTGCCTGCTGCACAAGTGCAAGGACCCAAGTTCGAACTCCGGTACCAAAAAAAAAAATCTGTCTATATCTGTATTATACAGATAGGTATAGGTATAGATATATATTTCAAATTATTTGTCTTATGTGAGAAACCCAGAAGGTAAATAAGGAGCAAAATGAAGGATAGCTGGCCGGGGATTTAGCTCAGTGGTTTCACCACCTCCTGTGCAAGTGCAGGGACCCGAGTTCGATCCCTGGTACCAAAAAAAAAAAAAGGATAGCTATTGGGAAGTAGGAAGAACATGTTCAAATAAGAGGAACAAGGGAGGGAGGAAAGGGAAGGGAAGAAAGGGAAAAGGGATTTTAAAAGAGAATGGAAGGAAAAAATGGAAACAAAGCTTTTGTAAATGGGGAGGGAAAGAATGGTTGATGGGAAGGGAATGAGGGAAAAATAATTAAGAGATATTCTGTACAGGTACAAATTCCCTATGATGAATATGATCATTATGTATGACAAATATATACTAATTTTAAAAACTATAGGGAAATATTCTGCCATTTCACAATATAATACCTACATTTACTGAGTTTTTTGTTGTTGTTTTGGTACTGAGGATTGAACCCAGGCCTTTGCCCTGAGCTACATCCCCAGCTCTTTTTCTGTTTATTTTTCTGAGACAGGGTCTCACTACTTAGCCCAGGCTGGCCTGGAACTCCTTCCAATCTTCTTGCCTCAGCCTCCAGAGCACTGGGATTATAGGTGTGTGCCACCATGCCCAGCAGTCCAGCCCTTTTATTATTTTTTTTGAGTCAGGGTCTTGGAAAGTCCTCAAGTTGCCCAGGTAGGGCTTAAACTTGTGATCCTCTTGCCTTAGCTTCCCATAGTGCTGGGATTCCAAGTGTGCCTCATCAAACTCATTGAGCTGAATTTTTTATTTTTCATGCATGTGGTGCTAGGGATCAAATTCAGAGCCTTGTGCATAAGAGACAAGTGCTCTTCTGCTGAGCTACACCCCATGTCCCCATTTACTGAATATACACCTGACACTGGTTATTTCCTATTGATATGCATATTGGACAACCATAACATAGAGAATAATAGTCCTATAAGCTATTTGTGTAAAGGTATTACCTTTCACCTTTGCAGTCTCAGCAAATAGCAAAGTCCTGAGAGCCAATGATCATAAACAGATGGTTGCCTTCTGTTCTAAATTCATTTTGATCCCCTCCTGTCTCCAGACAAACTGTATGGAATCAACACCACCGTGGTCTGTGGGAAAAAAAGAAAACTTTTCTGCTCCCTTTGCTCTGCTGGAAGCTGGAGGGTGCTAGGCCCCTGTGTAGTAGTGCATAGAATTCTAGCTTTTTTCCTCCTTTCTCTGTATATTGGGCTCAGAGATTACACTGTGTCTCTATGTGAATATGGACAGTTAGCATTTACCAACACTTACCTGTCTTTCTCTTGTTCAAAAAAAGAGAAAAAAAAACTTTAAAAAATGGGGTATAGGGCCGGGGATTTAGCTCAGTGGTTTCGCCACCTGCTGCACAAGCGCAAGGACCCAAGTTCGATCCCCAGTACCAAAAAAAGAAGAAGGTCAGCAAAGGGTGGGTTTGAGATGTTTCTGTGGGTTAAGTGGGCATTTGACAACATGGCTTCTCCTCTGGCATGTTTAATTGTGATGTTAACAGACATCCTTGCAGTCTAAGATGACACTTTTAAAATAAAATTCTCTCATAATGATGACTTGAGCCCTGCCACTGGATGGGAGAATCAGCAGAAACTGTAGGGTCTTATTTGGAATTGACATTCTCTATTGTAATTTTGTTGGTTTATTTTTAAATTCTTTCTTGTTTTTCCTGGAAAGGAAAAGGTGATGCGCAGTTTTAAACGTTCAAAGTGTACCAGTTGCTTTGTTACAATAAAACTACATGTGTACACTAAAAAAGAAAAAAACCCAAAAAGGTGGTTGAGTGCATGTCCATTGTGCATGAGGGCCTGGGTCCAATGCCTAGTACTGAAAAACAGGGCCAGGGATTTAGCTCAGTGGTGCCCAGTCTGCCTCAAAAGTGCAAGGCCCTGAATTCAATCCCTGGTACCGCAAAAAAACCACAAAAAACCAAAAACAACAACAAAAAAACCAAACCAGAAAAAACTACTTTTTGGCTTTGAGCTATGTAACTCAGGCTGGCCTCCAACTCTGAGCAATACTTCTGCCTCAGCCTCTCCAGTACTGGGATTACAGGTGCACACCATCATGCCCAGTTTATGTCAGTAACTGTTTTTGTTCTTGTTACTAATATATAGAGAGATTATAGAGAGAGAGAGATACAAGCTGGGTGTTATGGTTTATTGCTGTGATTGTAGCATCTGGGAGGTTGAGGCAGGAGAACTGCTGAGGGTTGGAGGCCAGCATGGGTTAGTGAGTTTAAGGCAGCTTGAACTACATAGTGAGACCTTGTCCCAAAAAACAAAAACAGGGCCGGGGATTTAGCTCAGTGGTTCTGCCGCCTGTCCCGCAAGCATAAGGACCCTAGTTCAATCCCTGGTACCAAAAAGAAAAAGAACTGCAATGGCCGGGGATTAAACTCAGTGGTTTCACTGCCTGCTGTGCAAGCGCAAGGACCTGAGTTCAATCCCTGGTACCAAACCAAAACCAAAACCAAAATAGGGCTGGGGTGTAGCTCAGTAGCACTGCACCTGCCTGGCAAGTACAAGGTCCTGAGTTCGATCCCCAGTACTGAAAAAACAAAAAAACCCAAATAATATTAACAGAGGTAATTTTGCCCTCTAGGGGACATAAAGAGTATCTGGAGGGCCGGGGATTTAGCTCAGTGGTTCCTGCGCCTGCCTTGCAAGCGCAAGCTCCTCAGTTCGATCCCCCAGTACAAAAAAAAAGTATCTGGAGACATTTTTGGTTGTTGTCATTCTTTTTTTTTTGGTAGCAGGAGTTGAACGCAGGACCTTGTGATTGCGAGGTAGGCAGCAGCACCACTGAGCTAAATCCCCAGCCTGTGGTTGTTGCCATCTTTAAGGGGTGTTATTCACAGCAGCTAATAAGAACCCAAGCATTTTGTTAACTACTAACTGGGCATGTTGTAAACACCTGTGATCCCAGCTACTTGGAGGCTGAGACAGGAGGACTACTAGTTTAAGACCAGCCTGGGCAACTTAGCAAGACCTTGTCTCAAAAAAGAGGCAGCGGCAGGGTGGGGGTTCTGGATGTAGCTTAGTGGCAAGTGTGAGGTATTGGGTTTAATCTCTAGTACTACAAAAAATGAAAACGAAACAAAAAAACTACATCTTACATTGTAGGATTATACAGTTCAAACTGTCAATAGAGATTGGGAAATTTGTATTTTATTTCGTTATATATTGCACATACTGAAATCCACATACCTTTTGTGTTTTTAAATTATTTGAGATAAATTTTCAAGATGGGACTGCCTGGGTCAAAGTATGATTCCTGTTAATGGATTTTTACCTTGTTTTCCAAAATAATTATCTCTTGCAATGATTCTCTGCAGGATAGGGAACATTATTTCTATTAGGATGTATGAAACTATATCCTCTTAGTACTACATAGGCCACTTTATTTGGAGACAGGGTCTCACTATATAGTTGAGGCTGGCCTTGAAGTCACTATGTAGCCCAAGCTGGCCTCAAACTTGCAGCCATCTTCCTGTTTCAGCCTCCTAAGTGCTGGGATTACAGATGTGGGTCACTACGCCTATGTATTTCAGACTGGCTTTGAACTTTCTGTGATCCTCCTGCCTCAGACTCTTGAGTGCTGGGATTACAGGTGTGTGCCACTATCCCCCCCCCCCCCCTTTTTTGGTACTGGGGATCAACCCCCTTTTTCTTGAGACAAGGTTTCACTGTATAAGCCAGACTAACCTCAATTTGAAGCTTTTCTTGCCTCAGGCTCCCCAGTGCTGGGATTATAGATGTGCACCACCACACCTGGCTCAGGCCACATTTTTAGCACAGATCCTTTTGTTTGTAACTCATCACAAGCTGAAATTTGGAATCCCTTAAAACTGATTTTTTTTTTTTTTTTTTGGTGCCAGGGATCGAACTCGTGACTTTGCGCTTGCGAAGCAGGTGCTGGAACCACTGAGCTAAATCCCCGGCCCCTTAAAACTGATTTTTACACTTGCTAGATAAATGCTCTACCACTGAACTACATCACCAGCCCATTTACATTTTTTTTTTTGAGACAGGATCTTGTCTAAAGGTTTTTTTTTTTTTTGGAACAGGGGATTGAACTCAGGACCTTGCTCTTGGGAGGCAGGTGCAGTGCCACTGAGCTAAATCCCTGGCCCTGGCTCAGTATTTTTTAAAAACCAGGGTTTTCTATAAGTTGCAAAATTGTCCAGGATAGGCTTGAATTTTTGACCCTCCTGCCTCAGCTTCCCAGAGTGCTTGGATGACAGGCAGGTGCCATCACCCCTGGCTTATTTTTCCAGTAATATTCCTTTAAAAGTATATAAAAAGATGTATAAAACACTTCACTGAAACTCCATTCTTTGAAGTGCAATGATGCTAGAGCACAAACATCTATATATTGTTATATCAATATACAGAATACCGCTATTATAGAATACTACTGCTTTTAGCTGTAATTTCCCATTTTCTTTTTCCCCTCCAGTACTGAGGACTGAACTCAGGGCCTTTGCATTGAACTACATTTTCAGCTCCCCTAGCTCCTTTTTTTTGGTATTTGGAATCGAACTCAGGACCTTGTGCTTACAAGGAAGGCACAGTCCCACGGAGCTAAATCTCTGCTCCCCCCCCCCCCCAGCTCCTTTCCTCCTGCCTCTCCTTCCATGGAGAATGCATTCACTTTCTCCCTTCTTTTTTTGTTACTGGGGCTTGAACCCAGGGCCTCATACATACCAGGTAAGCATTCTACCACTAAGCTACATTCCCAGGCTCCAAGGACTTACTTTTAAATTTTGAATTAAGTTCGTTCAAAGTTCCTTAATTGGAAATTCAGAACCAGTACTATTCTTGTTGTATATGCTACCCAAAACAAATACAAAAACAATGTAATGCCCTGCAGTTATTCGAACACTTGACTTTTCCAAAGAAGGCCAGGGATTTCCTGATTTGAGCACTTTGCTCTCCTTTTCCTTAAAGAGATCACAAAACCAGTATCTGTGTGTAGTTAGGCAAGCCCAGCTGTCCGGATTTCACAGTTGTTTCAGCTGCATTAACTTTCTCCGTGTGCTCGTGTGTGGAGGTGACTGCATTCGAACATAAGTCTGTTCATTGTACCGTCTCGCCTCCGAGAAGCGGCTACAAAGACACTAAAGCATGTGCCACGAAGAAGCGAGCGCAACCAGCGTCAGAAGTCCGCCCCGGGGTCCTGGAGTAGAGCAGCCGCCCCCGCCCCCGCCCACGCACGCGCAACAGCGCCACCTCCGGCCCACGCGGGCCTCCTGCCGCTCCCGCTGTCTCCGGGGGCCTTTTCAGTGCCTGGCGCGGGGCTGTCTGCGGCGCCGCCTGATCTGGTGAGAAAGTCCTGTGAGGGGAGCCTGCCCCGGTGCTGTTTTCCTTGTCATACTCTCTAGGCCAGGAAGGAGGGACATACTTGGAAAGCCGCAGAAGGATGGATCGTGGCTGAAAGGCCTCTGCAGAGTTGAGGGGATTGGGCCTGCAGGCGCTACAGGAGGCTCCAGGGCAGAGGTCCTTTCTCGTAGTTGTTGTAAGAGCGGGAGGCCTGAGCAGCTAGCAGTGGCAGCTTCAAGAAGTCCAGGACGCGGTTTGTGGCGATATGGAGGAGCTCGATGGGGAGCCGGCGGTTACTGTAAGGGTGCCTTGAACTGGCTTGTTTGCTCACGCAGTCCGAGGACTGCATCTGCTTTGTCGCTTCGGGCGTGTCTACTTGCCACGCTGATGTCTCCTTCCTTCGACTCAATTCCCGGGGTCCGGAGGTTTTTGTATTTACTAGGAATTCGGCTCAGGTGGTAGCGGTCGCTCGGGATTTGCTTCTTTGTATACTCACAAACCCCGGCCCCGGAGGTCTCACTCCATCCCGTTTTCTCCCTTGTCTTTCCGACCTTTGTTTCCCTTTTGCTTCTTAGGCATTAGAGTGGACTTAGATCAAGCAGAGGAATAGGGGCTTTTTTTTCTTTCAGGTGAATTAAACTGTCCATCGCAGTACCATAACCTTGATTTCTACCTGTCGTGTTTAAGGTTTATTAAATTTATAAATTCTTTGTTTTTATTGTCCCGTGTTTGCTTTGAGTTCTCAAGAAAAGTAGGCATATCAAAAGTACATGGCCTGTGATGAAGAAATTCGTGGGGTTTAGATAAGAGAGACCTATGGCCGCTGCCTGGAATGTTTTTCTCTTTCTTGTCTATGTCTTCCTGCTTTTTTCAAATGAAAGCTCCGGCATACTCTCAGCAAAACTGTCCCCGATCTCTTACAAGGTCAAATATGTGCAAATAGGTGCTTTCAGAGTTTTGCATCTCTTAGCTGTTGGTAATTTATAGACGGCACTGAATTGTAAGTTACTCTTACAATTTTTCTTTTTTTTTTTGGTACCGGGGATCGAAATCCCTAACCTTTTTAAAAATTTCTTTATACTTTGAGACTGATGTTGCTAGATGGCCCCAGGCAGGCTTGCATTCTTCCTGCTTCAGCCTCTCAGAGTGCTGGGATTATGGTTATGTATCACTATGCCCAGCTTCTGACCTGTTTTTGCCTTTCTTTTTTTTTTTGGAGAGAGGATCTAAGTAGTTCAGGCTGCCGGTGGACTCGGAGATCCTCCTGCCTCAGCCTCCTGAGTTCTGGGATTATAGGCCTGTGCCACTATGCCCGGTTGTTTTTGCATTTTATTTTATTTTTAAATTTTTGATATTTTATTTTATTCTGCCCCCCCCATGCCCCTGTTTTTGCATTTTAGGAAATAGAACTGCCTGTAGTTTTTTTTTTTAATGGTACCGGGGATTGAACTTGGGTCCTTGTGCTTGTGCAGCAGGCGATGAAACCACTGAGCTAAATCCCCGGCCCTGCCTGTAGTTTTTAGTAAGATGACCGATTAAATTGTAAAGCAGTCTGTGACAAAAGCAAAAATTAAAAAAATAAAGGTCATTTCACAGCCAGCTAGACAAAATGAAACATGAAATCTTAATTCTGGAGCTCAAATAAGAGCAGTTAATGTGAGTTGTTATTCCCTGTCAAGCGTTTTACAGTAGAGTGTTAAATATTGAATAATATCAGAAGTACTTTAAGTCTTAAACATCCATCAAGGACCAGGTATGTGGGGTTTTTTTGGGGGGGGGGTACCGGGGATCCAACTCAGGACCTTGTGTTTAAGCGGAGGCACCACTGAGCTAAATAAATCCCTGGCCCCTCCATGTATGTGTTTTTGAGAAAAAGAATTAGTGTATCACAGTCATTGGCACTTTTATCAGGCTACTTGTCATCTTGCCTTCCCTTTTCCACTCATGTCAGAACTTTAATGGGGGGAACTTTTCAGCACCTGTCCAACCCCAAGCCCTACTTTGATATTGAGCTTTGATTTTCCAAGGGAATGAAGATTCTCTAAACTGATGTTTATACTGAGTAGTGATGTACTGGATTGGCATTAGGGATACCATGTGGAGAGCTGGTTGGCATTGTGTCTGATTGAAGGGCATTATCTTCCTTTTTTTTTGTGCCGGGGATCGAACTCAGGACCTTGCACTTGCAAGGCAAGCGCCAGAACCGCTGAGCTAAATCCCCGGCCCCTTGAAGGGCATTATCTTGATAGAGCTCCATAGTCTAGAGTCTAAATTTCAACTCTGCAAGTTCATAATGGCACGTTAGTAATTGGCACGTTCAAGGATCATTAAGCATAGATTCAAAGACTAATTTTTGTTTTGGTTTTTTATTTATTTTTAAATTTTTATTTATATATTAATTGGTACATTTTAGGTATACAATACGTTTACATTTATCATTGGGTGTTTGTACCTGAACATGATGTATCTTAGTTCTTATTTTTTTCCCCATTACCTATGCGCCCTTCACCCCACCACCCTTCCGTATTTACGTAGACTTTGTTTCCATTTTTTTTTCTTGTAATTTTTCCTTTCCTTTCTTCCCTTTCCCCTTCCCCTCCTGCCACCCCTCCACCTTTGGACTTTTTCCTATTTCAAATTATCAATTATTTGTTTTAATCATTTTCATCCTTATTTACACTTTCAGTTTCTCACACTAGAGACACTATTCAGTATTTACACATGTGTGTCCTATTTATTTCACTGAAGAGTATGGCCTCAATATGCGTTTAGCTATAAATGACTAGTTTCTCATTCTTCATAGCTGAGTAGTACTCCATTTTATTAAAAAACCGCATCTTCTTTATCCACTTTCCAGTTAATGGGCACTTGGGCTGTTTCCAAACCTTACCTATTACAATGTTTTGGTTTTTTGAGACAGGGTCTTATTATATAGTTCAGGGTGGCCCTGAACTCACTGTGTAGCCTAAATTGGTCTGGAACTCAGTGATCCTCCTGCCTCAGCCTCCTGAGAGTTGGAATTAAAGGCATGTCCTGGTGCTCATGATCATTTTGATTTGTATTTCCCTAATCATGAAAGTTATTGGAATCTTTATTTATATTTATTTATTTTTTGGTACTGGGGATCGAACTCAGGACCTTGTGCTTGTGCGACAGGCGCTAGAACCACAGAGCTAAACCCCCGGTCCTAGTTATTGGAGTCTTTATGTGCTTATTTGTAAATCTTGCCTTGTGCATGCTAGGCAGGTGTTCTAATACTGAGCTACATCCCCAGCTCATTTTAGATTATTTTGTTTGCGTTTGTTTTTATTTTTGGTACGGGGGATTGAACCCGGGTTTATGCTTGCGAGGCAGGTGGCGGAACCACTGAGCTAAATCCCTGGCCCCATTTTAGATTATTTAGATTATTCTGAAGCAAAGTCTCTGTAAGTCACCCAAACTGGCCTAGAACATTTTTTTTTCTTTTTTTTGGTACTGGGGATTGAATTCAGGACCTTGTGCTTGCGAGGCAGGTGTGGTGCCACTGAGCTAAATCCCTGGCCGTTTGTTTTGTTTTGTGAGACAGGGTTTTGGTTCAATATGTAGTTCAGGCTGGCCTTGAACTTGCTGCAATCCTACCCCAGCATCCCAGGTGCTGAGATTACAGGTGTGTGCCATCATGCCAGGGTTTATTTTTATTTTTGAGAGATCTCACTAAGTTTTAGAAGCTTGCCTCCAAGTTGTGATCTTCCTGCTTTAGCCTCCCAGAGTGTTAGGATTATAGGGATGCACCACTTTTTTTGCATATGGGTATCTGGTGCTCTAGCAGATTGTATAAAATGCTTTGCCCTTGTCTATTCTGTTATGTGGTGGCCAAGTAGAGCTGGGATGTAGCTCAGTAGTAAAGTCCTGGGTCTGACTCTTAGCACTGTCAAAAAAAAAAAAAAAAAAAAGAGAGAGAGAGAGTTGGCCAAGTCAGATTTTTCTCTTCTGTGTCTATGTCCTTTTGATTACCTTTCTCTACCCCCCCTATCCGTTATCTGGACTCAAACTCAGGGCCTTGTGCTTGCTAGGCAGCAGGTGTGGTGCCACTGAGTTACATCCCAGGCCCCTTTCTCTACTTTTGACTGCTAACCTTTTTTTTTTTTTTCTTTGAGACAGGAGCTCATTATGTAGCCCAGGCTAGCCTTGAACTTGCCCTGTCACCGCCTCCTAAGTGCTGGGACTACAGGTGTGTGCTGCCAAGCCCAGCCTAACTGCTACTGTATGTCCCCCAAAATAAGACTAAGTCTTAAATTAATTTTTGCTCCAAAGGTGCAATAGGGCATACTTTGAGGGGATATCTTATTTTTTTCATGTACAACAGTCTGCATTAATTCATGTACAAAAATTTATATCTATTCAGGTAATAGTCATGTCATCTTCTGGAATGTCATCATAACTCCAAACCCTGAATTCTAGCTTGAATTTCTTGCACCTCCATTTCCTATAGAACCATTGACCCCAGTCTCCTGTCCACCAATAGAGGTCTCCTTAAATGAGCACTTCTTGTCTGTGTAGCCTGCTTGTAGCGCATTGACAACACAGCTGTCAGTTATTTTATCCCATGAATTCTTCACCCAAGTCAAGTCACGACCTCTTGCAGGTGAGGCTTCACAGAGTTTCCATTAAATCAAGTGTTAATTGAAGACTTATGAGACAGGAGTGGTAACAAGAATGATGGCAGTTAAGAATGATGGGGCCATGGGCCGGGGATTTAGCTCAGTGGTTTCGCTGCCTGCTGCGCAAGCGCCAAGGACCTGTGTTCAATCCTCGGTACCTTAAAAAAAAAAAAAAAAATGATGGTCTAGCGGGATGTGATGGTACACATTTGTAATTCCAGCACTCAGGAAGCTGAAGCAGGAAGATTGCCACAAGTTGGAGGCCAGCCTGGGCTACAAAGTAAACCTGTCTCAGAAAAAAACCAGAATGATATTCCACACAAATGGAATGATGAAATGATGAAAAATTACAGGTACCAAAATTGACAAAATATTTCACATGAGTGCAGTAAATACATCCATTAGAACACATGATGTATTGAATTATGAAGTGATGTATTGAATTATGAAGATTCATATTAGACACAACCATGCCCACTCATTTGTTATTGAGTGTGGACATTTATTCATTTGTGTGTACTCTGGTCATTCGGCAATAAGTCGAGTTCATCAGTTTACATAGGCTTTTTTTTTTTTTTTTTTTTTTTTTTTTTTACTTCAGTACTGGGAATTGAACTTAGGATCTTGTGCTTGCAAGGCAGGCACAGTGCCACTGAGCTAAATCCCTGGCCCTATGTAGGTGTTTATCTCTCATCCAAAGGCACTAGCTTGAGTATTTACAAATACTTCATTGTAATTTATATTAGCATTTATTTTAAGTATTAATGATATTTATTTATATGTATGTATTTTTTTTGAGATAAAATCTCGCTATGTAGTCCAGGCTGGCTTTGAACTCTCGGTTCACCTGTCTCCACCTCCTGAGTGCTTGCAGACATACACTACCACACACAGTTTATATTTAATTATATTATTATTTTATAATTCAATACGTCCATCTTACGTTGAAACAAACATACTAAATGTGTCTGGCTGCTGATCTTAACTGGGGCTTTATTTTGCGGCGGGGATAGGATCTCCCTATGTCATTCAGGCTGGCCTTGTACTCATTATATAGAGCAGTCTGGCCTCCAACTTCAGGTGATCCTTCTGTCCCAGCTTCCCAAGTGCTAAGATTACAGGGCTGCCCCATCATGTCTGGCCAACTAGGGCTTATTTTGGGGGTAGGGCTTATATTACAAGCATCCTGAAAAATCATATTAGGGCTTATTTTCCAGTTAAGTCTTATTTTTAGGGAAAATGTGGTAGCTTTTGGAGGGCAGAGACCACATTCCATGCTGAGAGCAGCATTGAGAAAGGTTCAATAAGCTTTGCTTAATTTTTTATATAGTTTTTTTTTTCTTCTTGATTAATTGTTGCCTGGATGAATTGAGGCTTGCTAAGAACTGAATGCACTTGTCTTGAGCCCAGAGTATTTGTTAGCCCAAATCGTTGGCAAGAATATTTATGATTGGGCTGGGCATTTAGCTCAGTAGTTCCTCTGCCTGCCTTGAAAGCGCAAGTTCCCGAGTTTGATCCCCGGTACAAAAAAAAGAATATGGTATGGCAACTGTGTGCCATGGTCTTTTCTAAGCAACAGATGAGAATTGTAGATCCCCCAGCCTGTGTGAGACTTTTTTCTGTTTTCATGGTAGATAATAACCATTTAAGAGAATCTTTTAGGTGCCAAGATACACTGTTGCAGTGGTTCCAATGATGGTTGATGATGGCGTGGATTAGACTGCTAGAGCTGGGAATTGGTCAAATTTGGGCTTATTTCAGAGTAGAACATAACTCAAGGATTACTTCTAACAACTGGGGAAGGCTCTGTCCAGTTGTGATTGTGGAATGAGGTTTCGGGGTGAGGATGGGCCTTTTGTGTGTGTGCTGCTGCTAATTGTACCGTGTGCCTTGTGTGTTAGACAAGTGCCATATCCTCAGCCCCAAGAGCTTCTTTTAGACTAGGACACATTGGTGCACATCTGTCTTCCCAGCTGCTTGGGAGGCTGAGGCAGGAGGACTGCTTGACCCCAAGGGTTTAAGACTAGCCTGGGCAATATAGGGAAACCCCTGACTGAAAGGAAAAGTTAGTTTTTAGCTGTAGTGATGGATATAGCTCTATAGGTTAGATAACCTGTAGATACATGGATTGGGTGTTGGATATGTGAAATTGAGGCCCAAAGGGATTGGTCTAAATTGGAAAGTTTAGTCACTATTGTTTTTTTTGGTAACGGGGATCAAACTCTGGTCCTTCTGCTTGTGAGGCAGGTGGTGGAACCACTGGGCTAAATCCCCAGCCCATTTTTTTCTTCTTTTTTTTGGTATCAGGGATCGAACTCGGGTCCTTGCGCTTGCGCAGCAGGCAGTGAAACCACTGAGCTAAATCTCCGGCCCTTAGTCACTATTATAGAGATACACAGAGGCTGTGGAAAGGGAATTTTTTTTTTTTTTTGGTACTGGGGATCGAACTCGGGTATTTGTACTTGTGAGGCAGGTGGTGGAACCACTGAGCTAAACCTCCAGCCGGAAAGGGAATTTTAAAAAATTTACATATTTTATTTGGAAAGGTGTATCAGTACAGTGAAAGTCAATTTTAGAGACAATGGATGTCAGTTTAGATGTCATCAGTTTGCTATATTTGGATTTTTTTGGGGGGTGGTGGTACTGGGGATGGAACTCGGGGCCTTGTATTTACGAGGCAGGTGGTGGCACCACTGAGCTAAATCCCCAGCCTCATCAGCTTACTATAAAGAGAGAAATGGACACAAGTGCAAGGTCCTGAGTTTGAAACCCTGTACCAAAAGAAAAAAAAGACATGGAACTGAGTTGCATGGTGAAAGATTTCAGAATGTGAGTGGAATGGGCAGTGTCATGTGATGCCATTTCAACAGGGATTTATTTCCATCTACATACTTTCTAAGAATGTCACCGCCTCTTAATAAATGATGCCTGTTGTCTAGAACTACTCTGGTGCCTCTGTATCCTGGAAGAACTTTATCTCCAACTTCCACAGTGGCTGGTTGAATCTCCATCCTTTCCTTTGGAGCCAGATCCCACAACTACTACTGTTGTTCACAGTACTTTTCCTTGGATTT
Source organism: Heterocephalus glaber (assembly GCF_053883595.1). Classification (NCBI taxonomy): domain Eukaryota; kingdom Metazoa; phylum Chordata; class Mammalia; order Rodentia; family Bathyergidae; genus Heterocephalus; species Heterocephalus glaber. Next base: position 6,754,365 of record NW_028258173.1, on the reverse strand, counting down.
TTCTGGAAGCATAATGCCTCCTTTGGGGACAGTTTTGGCTGTACACCTTGGAGGAACTTTCTAAATGTCTGATCTGCCGGCTGTGGCCTGTGCAGCTTGGATTTCTCCCTCAGGCACCACTGCAAGGACAGACCTGCTGTCTGGCCCTAGGGACAGTCTGAGGTCCGGAATTTCCACCTTTTTATTTTAGTAACAAACAGTACAGTTCTTTATTTCTGACTTCTTTTGCTGAACCACAGATCATTGAATTACAGTGTAAGAATTGGTTGGGGCGTAGCTTTCTTTTTTTTAACACCTGAGCTGGTTGAAGGGCCCAGCTGAGCCTGCTTGCTTATTCAGGGCTGTTCCAGCCACACACAGCTGTGCATATTGATTAGCACTTGTTAACTTTCCTGACGACTGGTTTCTGGGATTATACTTGCATGCTGATTGAAAAGCAGTGCCTTTAGTAGAAATAATTGTTTCTCTGCCTCACTTTTTACTAGTTGATTCCAGGCGTGAATCCCAAGAAGCAAATCTGCTTTGACTGGGGTCCCGGGGAGATGTTGGTCTGTGAAACCGCCTTCAATAAAAAAGGTAGTTTTTTTTCTTCCAGATTATTTATCTTGGTACATTTGGTTGTTTGTCTGTCTGGTGTCTGTTCCTGTACTGTCTCCCCCATCTCCTTGCTTTCTTTTTCCTTTTTTTTTTTTTGAGACAGGGTCTCGCTATGCAGTTCAGACTGGCCTTGAACTCACTGTGTAGCCCAGGCTGGCCTCAATTTGGGCTAGGGTTGCATTAAGTCACCAAGTTGCCCAGGCTAGGGTCCAAGATCTTCTTGCCTCGTAGTGTGCTGGGAGTTTTAGGTGTACCCCACCACACCCAGCTTCAAAAATAATACTTAGCTGGGCCGGGGATTTAGCTCAGTGGTTCCGGCACCTGCCTCAAAAGCGCAAGGTCCAAAGTTCTATCCCCAGTACCCCCCCCCCCCCCCAAATAATACTTAGCTGACCAAAATCATCTTCATTTCATTTGAGTTTTACCTAGGCTAATGTTAAGTGAAAACAATTAAGCTCACAGTTTTAAATTTCTTTTCAGTATATTTCAGTTGATGGAGGCCAAAGGTAGTTCCACAGTGTGCTAGTGGGCTGAGGAGAATAAACATTTATGTTTAAAAATTCAGCTGGGCATGGTGGCACATGCTTGTAGTCCTAGCACTCTGGGAGGCTGAGATAGGAGCATTTCAAGTTTGAGCCCAGTTTGTCCAACTTTTTAGCAATACCTTGCCTTAAAATAACATATAAAAAAGGGCTTGGGGCCTGGGGATTTAGCTCAGTGGTTTTGCCACCTGCTGCACAAGCACAAGGACCTGAGTTCAATCCCTGGTACCAAAAATTAAATTAAATTATATTAAATTAAAAATAAAGGGCTTGGAATGTAGCTCAGTGCAAAGGCCTTGGGTTCAATCCCTAGTACCATACAAATTCAGTTGGTGAGATGGTACACATACCTGTAATCCCAGCATTTGGGAAGCTGAGGAAAGATGATTTCATGTTAGAGGCCAGCATGGGCTGCATAGTGAGGCTGTGTCTAAAATATAAAATAAAAGATCCTATGTAGAAGGTAGGAATATAGCTCAGTGATAGAGCACATGCTTTGTATGCACAAGGTCCCAGGTTCAATCAGAGTACTGAAAAATAAAATTCCTGGTATGTGGGACATCAATAAATTGTAGTACATATCACTTTAGATGTTTTTTTGTGAGTGTGTGGTGGGTTGTTGGGCATCGCACCCATGGCCTTGTGCATTAATGCTGGGGCAGGCGAGCTTTCTGCCACTGACTTTAGTTTTTATAAGTGAAAACTACACTTTTGTTGTGTTTTGGGACAAGATCTTGCTATGCAGTTCATTCTGGCCTTGAACTCGTGAGGATCCTCCTGCCTCAGCCTCTGGAGGCCTGGGATTTCAGGTGTGTGCCACCACACCTGGTTTAGTGTTGCAGTAGTTTTTTGGTTTTTTGGGGTTTTTTGGTACCGGGGATCAAACTCCAGTCCTTGTGCTTGTGCAGCAGGCAGCGAAACCACTGAGCTAAATCCTCGGCTCTGGTTTAGTGTTTATAAATGAAATCAGTAGCACAGGAACTAGAGTATTTATTTATCTGTGGTACTGGTCCCTATTGCAAAGCTACATTCCCAGCTGTGTCTTTTTTCTTTGGTACTGGGGATCGAACTCAGGACCCCTTGTGCTTGAGAGGCAGGCGCCAGAACCACTGAGCTAAATCCCCAACCCCTCCCAGCTGTGTTTTTAAGTGGTTTTTTTTTTTTGCTTTGTTTTGTTTTTAAATTTTGAGACGGTATGGACAGGGTCTCACTAAATTGCTTTAACACCCCTCTCCCCCCTTACTGGGGCTTGAACTCAGGACCTTGAACTTGGTGGTGCCACTGAGCTAAATTCCTGGCCCTTTCCTTGAACTTTGTATCCTTCTCTTTTACTCTGCAGAGTAGCTGGGATTAGGCTGTGCCTGCACACCCAGCTAAGCTAAAGCTTTTGTTTGTTTGATACAGGTTCTCACTACCTATTTAGTTCAGGCTGGCCTTGAATTCACTATGTAGCCCAGAATAATCTCATACTTGAGGCAGTCCTTCTGTCTCAGCCTCCTGAGTGCTGGGATTACAGGCTTGCAACTGACTCTAAATGGATTTTTTTTGAGGGAGAGATGATGATGGATGTCAAATTATTTTTCTCCTGTTTTAGAAAAATCAGAGATGGTGCCAGGCTGCCCCTTTATCCATATCATCCAGAAGGATGTAGATGTTTATTCTAAAATTTTAAGAAAACTCTTCAATGAATCACATGGTATCTTTATTGGCCTCCAGAGAATTGAAGAAGAATTGACTGGAAAATCCAGAAAAGCTCAGTAAGTAGGCTGCTGTTAAATACTAAACTGTGAAAAACCAATTGCGTTCTTGTCCATTTATTTCAGTACTAGGGGTTGTACTCAGGGCCTCGCACATGCTGAGGAAGCACTCCCATCACTGAACTATATCCCAGCCTTTTTTTTTTTTGTATCGGGGCTTGAACTTAGGACCTTGCTCTTGTGAAGTAGGTGGTGGTACCACTGAGCTAAACCCTCGGCCCCTTTTTATTCTTGTTTTATTTTGAGACATGATCTTGCCAAGTTGCCAAGATCCTTCTGCCTCAGTGTCCTGAGTTGGTCAGATAGATTCCAGGCATAGGCCACCTTGCCTGGTCCATCCTTGTTCCTAGTGATGGGAGGGACACCTAGGGAAGTACTGGTTCCAGTTTGGGGCTTTAGTATTGGGCAGTGCACCTCTTCAACGATAGAAAAAAAATTTTTTTTGGGGGGGGGGGTACTGCGGATCGAACTCAGGTCCTTGCGCTTGTGCAGCAGGCAGTGAAACCACTGAGCTAAATCCCTGGCCCAAAAAAAATTTTTTTAAATTTTTTGAAACAGAGTCTCCCTATGCAGTTCAGGTTGGCCTTGAACTCTCTGTGTAGCCTAGGCTGGGCTCGAACTTGCAGTGATCCACCTGCCTCAGCCTCCCGAGTGCTGGGATGACAGGTGTGCCTCCATGCCTGGTGGAAATTATTTTATTTTTTAGGCCCTTTTAAAAATTTTTACAAATTTTTTTTTTTTTAGGACCTTTAAGAAATTTTTACAATTTTTTTTTTTTGGTACTGGGGATCGAACTCAAGACCTTGTGCTTTCAAAGCAGGTGCAGCACCATGAGCTAAATCACTGGCCCAAGAAGACTTTTTAAAAAATATTTTCTTTATTAATATCTACTTATATTACACTGAAATAAAGTTGTTGTTTGGTTCCAGGGATCGAACTTGGGACCTTGCGCTTTCAAGGCAGGCAGCAGAACCACTGAGCTAAATCCCTGGCCCCTGTTGTTTTTTTTTGAAATCTGTCCTGTCTGGGTGAGGTGGTACAGACCTATACTCCAAGCACTCATCTGTAATCCTAGCATTTAGGAAGCTGAGGCATTAGATAGAGTTTAAGGCTAGCCTAGACTAAATACCAAGACTAAGGGAAAAAACAAAACAAAACTAAAAAAACCATCTTGGTGATTGAAAAGTGGTTGTTTTGTTAATTTGCTTTGTCTATTTTTTCTCTGGTTTGGTTTTGTTTTTAGTATGGGGGATTGAACCCAGGGCTTTGTCCCCAGCCCCTTTTTTATTTTGAGATAGGGTCTCACTAAGTTGTCCAAGCTGGGTTTGAACTTGGTTTTTTTCCCCCATGTACATATATACATATATATATATACATATATATGTATATATGTATGTTTGTATATGTATATCTGTACGTATATATGTATGTATGTATTTTTTTTTTTGTACCGGGGATCGAACTTGGGTCCTTGCGCTTGTGAGGCAGGTGGCGAAACCACTGAGCTAAAACCCCAGCCCTGGGTTTGAATTTGTGATCCTCCTGCCTCACCTTCTCAGAGTCCTGGGATTACAGGTATGTACTGCCATGCCTGGCTTGACCTAGTTTAGATTTTTAGAAAAGTTAAAAAATAGTTTCTTGTTTTATTCCTTACTCAGCTTCCCTAATGGTAATATCTTATATGCTCATATTATCTGGTTATTAAAATTAGGAAGCAGCCGGGTGTGGTGGTGCACACCATTAGTCCCAGCATTCAAGAGGCTGAGGCAGGAGAATCACCACAAGTTCGAGGCTAGCTGGGCTACATAGTAAGTTCAAGGACAGCCTCAACGACATAGGGAGACCTTGTCTCAAAAAACAAAACAAAACAAAAAAAATTGAGAAGCAAACATTGATACTGTGTGATCAACTAAAGACTCCGTTTGAATTTCATCAGTTTTCCCACTGATAGCTTTTTTTTCTCTTCTGGAACTAAATGAGATTACATTTTTCCTCCCTTAGCCTTTTTCAGGACCGAAGACCTTGCACTTTTTTGAGGCAGGGGACGGCACCACTGAGCTAAATCTCCAGCTCCAAGACCTTCATAGTTTTGTAGAATGTCTCTCAGTTTTCATTTGTCAGAGGTTTTTGCATATGCCATTTATTTGTGAGGATACCACCAAAGCAGTGATGTATTCTTAGTGTACCGTGTCCTGCACAGAGTTCATGATGATGATGTTTTATTACTGGTAACGTTAACCTTGATCACTTAGTTTATGTCATTTCTTCACTATAAAGTTACCATTTTTTTCATCACTAATAAGCGCCTTAGGGAAGAAACTTTGAGCTTATGTAAAGCTTATTTCTCCTCAGATGTTAGCCACTAATTTTGGTCTCTATAGTTAGATCTCATCTACAGCAACTAACATCATGGATACTTATTTTATCCCATGGATTATAGCATATTTATTGTGTTGTTCAAGTTTTTCCAGTTTTGGACAATGTAAAACTCCTACAGGTTGATCTGTGTTTCTTTCAGCAAGTTTGTACCTTTATTGAGGTCTCCTTTACTCTGGAACCACAAGATGTTCCAGATTTATCTTGTGTGTCTTTTCATTTTTTTGTAGATTGGTTCGAGTGAGTAAAAACTACCGATCAGTCATGAGAGCATGTATGGAGGAAATGCACCAGGTTGCAAGTAAGTAGTGTGTGTGTGTGTGTGTGTGTGTGTGTGTGTGTTAATATTTGAAGTAGTTATCTGGCTGTAATACTATGAGATGAAAATCTGACATTCCAGTCTCAAACTCTTACTTTTCCATCTGGCACAGTCCTTAGTTTTTTGCATCTTGAATAAATTTCTCAAATTAGAACATACTAAGCTGATTGACTCATTTGCAGGTGTGAGGGTAAAGACCAAAATAAGGCTCTTTGAAAATTGCATTACCAGTTCTTTGACCTTGGTGATTGAAAATCACCATTATCATGAGAGCCCCACGACTACTTTGTGTCTGATGGACTCTTGTATAATAAGGTGATGTCTTTTTTTTTCGTACTGGGGATGGAACTCGGGTCCTTGTGGTTGTGAGGCAGGCGACAGAACCACTGAGCTAAATTCCCAGCCCAAGGTGATGTCTTTGTCAGAGGCCTTTAAGGTGGCTGCATTGCAGTGGAAAGTACTGATTGCAACTTACGGGCTTGCTTTGAGAATTATTGATGTGCAACAAAGAGATACGAGGCATTGAAAAACCATCTAGAAGCCATGTGTGATGGTGCATGACTGTAATCCCAGGACTCAGGAGGCTGAGACAGGAAGATTGCCATGAGTTCAAGGCCAGCCTGGGGAACCTAGTGAATTTATGACCAGCCTGAACTACACAGTGAAACCCTGTCTCAAAAGAAAGAAATAGAAACCACCACAACAAAAACCTAGAGTGAAAGTGGATAGTCATTAAAAGAAACTAGGGCATAAGCCACAGAACCTGGTATGTGATGCTACAGTAATGAGTCTGAAAGTTTTATTACTTACTTAAAATTTGTTGTTTGTTTTGTTCTGCTAGTTGCTGCTAAAGATCAAGCCAGTGGCCGACAATTCAGCACCCAGGTATGATGGAGCTGCCTTTTGTGTTCTGGCATCACTATGTCTTTGTCACCTGCTAGGGTGGCTTTGCAGTCACTATTCTGGAAGAAGTCTCTTCTAGGTAGATGGGCAACTCCTTGAGGTGGCAGGGATCATCTTGAATTTCCTGGTGTCCTTTCAGGGTCCAACATACTGGCAAAGATCTGCTTGATAAATAATTGTATGAGTTCAGGGGTTTTTTTGTTTGTTTTTTTATTTTGGTACCAGGGATCGAACTCAGAACCTTTCCCTTGTGAGGCAGGTGCGGTGCCACTGAGCTAAATCCCCAGCGCATGATCTAATTTATATTAGGGTTTGCTTTCCTTTTTGTTTTCTTTCGGTGTTGGAGATTGAACTCAGGACCATGTGCATGCTAAGTTTATGCTCTACAATTGATCTACAACTCCAGCCTAGGCTTTGCCATTAATAAATTGTTTCCTCAACTTCAGTGCTTGGAATACCAACTTTATAATCATTGCTTTTTTATTATTGAATATTTTTCTAAAAATTGTTTCCTTTTTTTTTTTAAAGTGTCTTCCTAAATCAGTCCATCAAACTCATTAGTACAATGTTATGTATTTCTTTCTTTTCTTTTCTTTTTTTTTTTTTGTACTGGGGATCGAACTTGGGACCTTGCAGTTGCGAGGCAGGTGGTGGCACCACTGAGCTAAATCCCTGGTCCTAATGTTATGTGTTTCTAATGCACATTAAAATGAAATCACAGGCCGGGCATGGTGGCACCCACCTGTAATCCCAGCACTTGGGAGGCTGAGGTAGGAGGACTGCCATGAGTTCAAGGTCAGCCAGCTTGAACCTAAATAGTGAGACTCTGACTCCCCCCCAAAAGAAGTAATCAGGGCTGGGGATTTAGCTCAGTGCCACCGTGCCTGCCTCGTAGGCACAAGGTCCTGAGTCCGATCTCTGGTACCAAAAAAAAAAGAAATCACAACCATTAAAATAATGGCAGTCTACCTATCACCACGTAAAATACTCATGGTCTGCTCTGTGGGAATTCCTGTCAGAGGAATACCAGCAATTGTTGGGTTAGTGAATGGCCATGATGTGGTTCAAGTCCTGCTATATTCCTTTGCTCTAAGAACAAATGTTAGGTGTATTTTCAGTTAAAACCTGCTTCTGTTTTTTCCATAGGTCTCCATTTTGTCAGCAGTGGAGCTAATTTGGAACCTGTGTGAGATCCTTTTTATTGAAGTGGCCCCAGGTGAGCCTGGGATAATCCTGTCATTACATGCAGGTGTCCTTGCTATCCTCTGCTCTTTCCTTGTATTTCCTGTGCCAACAGCGTTCTCTCCAGTGCTTTTCAACATAACCATCAGAAATTATTACAGAACACCCAAAGAAATGTTGTATTTTGTCAGATACTGCAAAAAGAATCATACAGAGTTCTTCTAGAAACCTAAAACCTTAGATGAACCTTGAAAAGCCCTGAGAAATCAAATTTCAGTTAGTACATGAAAGTGGTAGTCAGTATTTATATTATAGACTGTCCAAGCTAAAAGTTGTAGGGATGTGGGGAGGAATTAGGTGGTGGGAATAGAAGCCTCTTTGAGAATTCTGTAGCTAATAATTGGGTGGGGAAACCATTTGTCTTAACTCTGTCTAGTCAGGACTATTCTGTTCTTGATTACATTATGGCCCATACAGTATTCATGGCTTGAGGGGGTGGTATAGGGTTTTTTGCTTTTTGTTTTGTTTTGTTTTTGGTGGTAATGGATATTGAACCCTGGGCCTTCCCATTGAGCTACATCCCCGGCCCCGTCCCTCTTTTTAAATTTTATTTTATTTAGTACCCTTTTGCAGTACATATTTTATATTTACCTTAGGAAGTTTATATTCACCTTAGGAAGTAGGTATGCAAGGGCCAGGGATTTAGCTCAGTGGTTCTGCCACCTGCCCCGCAAGTGCAAGGACCCGAGTTCGATCCCTGATACCAAAAAAAGGATCAGGAAGTAGGTATGTGTACATAATATAGCTTGATTCTTTTTTTACATTTCCCTTCCCATCCCCACCCCAGCCCTTTTTATTTTGTTACTATTTTTAGATAGGGTCTCGGTAAGTTGCACAGGCTGTGCTTGAACTTGTGACCCTCTGCCTCAGCCTCCCAGAGTGCTGAGATTATAGATGTGCACAACCTTGCTTCATCCTGCCAACCTTTTTGCATATCTTGTAATGATTTATGTTTGCTGTTAGCCATAAATGAACATTAACCTCTGTGCAGCATAGCATTTCATTTATTTTATTTATTTATTTATTTATTTTTTGGCACCGGAGATCGAACTCGGGACCTCGTGCTTGCAAGGCAGGCACTAGAACCACTGGGCTAAATCCCAGGCCCAGCATTTCATTTATATTCCTACTGGAGCACTGAGAGACTTGACATTAAAATAAGTTGTTTGGACACTTTTGGCAGTAGATTTCGAGGAGACACTGTATTTTTGTCATTATTGTCTTTCTCCATGTTTTTTTTTTTTTATCTTTTTTGTACCGGGGATCGAACTCAGGTCCTTGCACTTGTGCAGCAGGCGGCAAAACCACTGAGCTAAATCCCCAGCCCTTGTCATTATTGTCTATGCTGTACCTAGTGCTCATCACTGAAATTTCCATTTACGTACAAAGCCATTGCATATTTGTGAAGAATTTGGCTGTGTAGAGTGGGGAGGTCAGAGTCCCAGGCCAACCCTGTCTAGGATTCAGTGAAAAATGGAGCTGCTTGGCACAGAACGAGGATTCGGTAGAAGTCTCTGCTTTTTCCTAGCCTCCTTCATTTTGGTTTTGATACTGGAAAATGTACTCAAGTCTTTCCCACTGAGCTACATCTTTATCCCTTTTTGTACTTATTTATTATGGTTTATTTTTCGAGACAAGGTCTTGTTAATGTAGTTCAGGCTGGACTTGAACTCGTTATATAGCCCAGTTGTGTTCTCAAACTTGTGGCAATCCTCCTGCCTTAGCCTCCTGAGTGCTGGGATTACACGCGTGTGACACCACACCTGGCTTATTTTTTATTTTGAGTCATGGTCTCACTAAGTTGCCCAGCCCAAGTTGAGGTTGAACTTGTGGTTTTCCTGCCTCAGCATCTCAAGAGTGTTGGGATTACTGGCATGTGCCACTCACTATACCTGGCACATGTATGGATTCCCTCCTTGAGAGGAATAGCCCCTGCCCATGGGGCCAGCTTGTCTGTCTTAACATTCTCTGTATTTTGGGTAAAGTGGCTATAGATAAAGCCAAGGTTTTGGTGTGTGACGAGTCTTTCTCCTCCCAGCTGGCCCTCTCCTCCTTCACCTTCTCGACTGGGTCCGACTGCATGTGTGTGAGGTGGACAGTTTGTTAGCAGATGTTCTAGGCTCTGGAAATCCAAGCAAGCATGAGAGCTTCTGGAACTTGGTAAGGATGCTGTGGAGGCTGTGCCCACCCCCTTGTGACTTGTCCTTTGCTGCTGGGGTGCTCTCGGGTGAGTGAGGTTACCGCAGAGCTCTTCAAGCCTGTGATTGTGGAGGTGTTCTTCTTATCTGCTCTAGAGGAGGGCTTTCTTCATTGTAAGAAGAATAATGCTTTGTAGACTTGGCCATGAAAAAAGGAATTTGCTTTCCATGTGGATCTAAGGATGAGGAGACATGAAAATAATACAAAGCTGGTTTGGGCCGGAGATTTAGCTCTGGTTCTGCTGCGTGCCTTGCAAGCACAAGGTCCTGAGTTCTATCCCTTGTACCAAAAAAATTTAAAAAAAACAAAAAATACAAAGCTGGTTGATGGGAGGTAAGAGTGGGGACAGAGTGGAATGTAAATGAGTGGTTGGTCATCTTGAGATGATAGAAATGTCCAAGGCTGGGGATGTGGTTCAGTGGTTGAGTACTTGGCCTTACATGGGTGAAGTCTTGGGTTTGATTCCCAGTACTACAAAACAAAAATAAGAAAAAAATATTCTAAAGTTGGATTGTGGTGATTGTGCATAAGTCTTTAAACTTACATCTTGATGAATTGTGCACTTAATTTTTACACAGTAAAAATTTACTCATTTATAACAGTAAAGCTGTTAGAAGTACAGTAGAAAGATTGATAACCCCGAAGTCTTTTGAATTATCAGTGTGTGTGTGTGTGTGTGTGTGTGTGTGTGTGTGTGTGTGTTTCGTGTGTTCTATGTCTGTCAGCAACACCGTTTCCATTCACCGCTCTTGTCCTATGACCAGTTTGGAAGTGGCAGGGCGGAGTTTGCTAGTCCATTAGCGTAGTGGAAAGTCGACTAAAGTGCAGCTCAGGTGAGAAGCTGTTGCCTTTGAGATACTTCTGTGCCTTCTAGTGTCAGAAATGTACAGGTAAGAGGAGCACTTTTTTTTTTTTTTTTTGGTATAGGGGATTGAACTGAGAACCTTGTGCTTTTGAAGCAGGCATGGTGCCACTGAGCTAAATCTCCAGCCCAAGAGAGCACTTTTGCTCAGGAAGTATTGGGCTGAACTTTGAGGTTTTGATTCATTGCCTGTATGTTGAGTGCCTACTATTTGCAGGGCACCAAGAAAGCAGCTGTGGCAAAATCAGAAAAATTCCTGTCCTTATGGAGTTACATCCTTGGCGGGGAGACAGAAAAGAAACATACAAGCAAGTAATGTGTGTAATGTGGCAGATATTAGAGAGGAGTTTCCGGGAAGGGGAGAGGGTCAAGGAAGGTCTTGCTGTTGAGTGCCATGGAAGTGAGATCTGGGCAATGAGGAGAGCTGCTGATGAGGGGAGAAAGGGGATTTCTCATGGTGTGGCCTGTGGATGCTGAATCCTACAGACTGACTGAGTCAGGAGATAACGAGCGAGCTAGCAGGCCTGGCTGGAGAGGGCCTGGCTGGAGAGGGCCTCCCTGGCCGGCACAGGGACTTCAGTCATGCGGCATTCTCTGTGCTTACTGCTTGGGTTAGCACCCTTCTCTGCCCCCTGCCAGCTCTGACATCTCCAGTGAGTTACTCAACAGTCTTGAGCTGTAGTGGCGAACCTGTGGCATGTGTGCCACAGAGGGCTGTTTGTCATTGGAAGGTCTGAAAGGTTTGCCATTATTGGCCTATGGTGTCCTCATCTGTACTTGGGGAGAATAATAATACTGGCCTATGTCACAGGGCTCTTCTAAGATTAACTTAGTCGGAGGACATGAGTGTCTAAACAGTTGACATGCTGATGCGCAACATGCTGTACTCCTGAGCTAGTCAAATGGGGTGCCAGGTACTGGAGAGCTGAGCAGAGGCTCACCGTGACCTGGCCTGGGCCTTCCCATGCCTACCTAGCTTCCCTGGCGAGAGCAGAGCCTGGGCAGATGAGCCAGTTTGGAGGCTATTGTACTGGACCAGGAAAAGATGGCAGGACCATGGACAAGAGAAGTGGCTGAGCAGGGGACATGGTGAGAATGGATTAGCATCTACGCATGATTTTAAGAGAGCCTCTGATTTGCTGATGGATTACGTACTAGTGTATGAGAAAGAAAACGTGGGAGAGAGTGGTAGGTGATGGGAGTTTAACTTTATTATTTATTTATTTTGGTTTTTTGAGGCAGGGTATCAGTATGTCATCCAGTCTGGCCTCCAGCCTCCCGAGTGTTGGGATTACAGGCATGCACCATCACACTTGATGGGAGTTTGAATTTACACGTTAGTTTATGAGGCCTGTTAGAGATTCCAGTGGTGACAGTGACTAGGCAGTTGGATATATGAGATACCAGAGAGGGAAGTCCAGGTAGAGAGAGGAAAACTTCAGGAGTTGTCTGTGTGTGTATGTGCATCCATCATATGTCTGTAACTTTCTTTTTTTCTTTTTTTGGTACTGGGGAGTGAGCTCGGGTCCTGTTGAAACCACTGAGCTAAATCCCTGGCCCTGTCTGTAACTTTTTTGAGCATAACTTATGGTAAAAGATGTTTTCTTTTGTTTGTTTGTTTTGTGGGACATTTTCTTTTGTATATTTTAGATATACATGTACAGTGGATTTTCACTACTTGTGGTAGTTATGATTTATAAAGTTGCCTTGAACACTGCATTGGTAAATGGAGAACCATTGCTCCCAGGGAAAATACTGGTTAGGTTTCTACCAGCCATCTTTGTCTACGGATCAATATATAACTTTGTTTCACATGTCTTTTGTTTAAATACAACCTTAAAGTTGAACCTTGGGACCATCAGCACTGTCTCACATGCCTCAGTGAAGCTTCTATAACATCTCACAGTCTCTTTGCACCTAGGAACACCGGGCAGCACTGCAGCACTGTGCTGGGGACTCCAAGGATCCACACAAATGCATGAAATGGCACTAAACAGACCGGGAAAACACATTTAGAGTATGAAGGCTGAGACAAGGAGGCTAGGTGTGGTCAGACATTTCAGACTTTTGTTGCTTTGCACTTGGCCTTTTTTTTTTTTTAGTACAGTGGATTGAACTCGGGACCTTGCACTTGAAAGGCAGGCACCAGGACCACTGAGCTAAATCCCTGGTGGCCCCCTTTTTTTTAATAGCAAAACATTTATTGATACATTTTAGGCATACATAATGATAACACATCATAGGGAATTTACATCCATACATGATACATCTCTTTTTTTGAGATAGGGTCTTGTTAAGTCACTAAATTCCTCAGGTTGGGCTTGAACTTTCAATTCTTCTACTCATCCTCCCAGAGTGCTGGCATTACAGGCATTATTTTGGTTTTTGTTTGTTACTGGGGATTGAACCCAGTGCTTTTGCAGTGAGCTATATCCCCAGCCCTTTTTAAATTTTATTTTGAGACAGGTCTTGCCAAATAACTAAGTTGCCCAGACTGAGCTTGAACTTGGTTGTGATGGGCTATATAACTGGCTGTTTGATAAACATGGTGGAGAGAGCTTGGTGTGGTGGCACATGTCTGTAAGCCTACCACTTGGGAGACTGAGGCATGACAGTCATGAATTTGAGGCCAACCTAGGCTGCATAGTGGGACTGTGTCTCAGAAAACTAAAATAAGAACTACAGCAAAAACCCAGCTGGGTTCGGTGGCACGTGCCTAAAGTCATAGCTCACTGGGAGGCTAAGGCAGGAAGATTGCAAGTTCAAGGCAAGCCTGGGAAATTTATGAGACCCTGCCTCAAAAAAGAGAAAGGCTGGGGATAGCACCCAGTGGTGAGTACACTGGGATTCAGTCCTCAGTACTGACAAAAAACCCCAACAAAAAACCCACACAAGCTGGGGATTTAGCTCAGTGGTTCTGCCGCCTGCCTCACAAGCGCAAGGACCAGAGTTTGATCCCCGGTACCACAAAACAAAACAAAACCCCACACATACGATACTGTTGTGATAGGCTCCTCTGGAGGGAGGAGCTATCTTCCCAGGGCTGCCTCACGGGGTGGCAAGCAGCCTGTGTGAGGAGTTAGAGCCGCTGGGCCCGTGCTCATGGGTGCACGTCTTGCAGGTGACAATCCTGGTGCTACAGGGCCGCCTGGATGAAGCTCGGCAGATGCTGTCCAGGGAGGCCGATGCCAACCCCGCCTCTGCAGACATGTGCCGCATTCTGGGGGACCTGATGAGGACAATGCCCATTTTGAGCGTATGTGCTGTTGCCTGCTGGGTCACAGAATATGGGGGATTCTGAAGTACAAAGGGGTGGGTGCGGTGGCATCTCAGCCAGTCTCTCTCCTTAGCCTGGCAACACGCAGACACTGACGGAGTTGGAGCTGAAGTGGCAGCACTGGCGTGAGGAGTGTGAGCGGCACCTGCAGGACAACACGTTTGCTGCCAGCCCTGCCCTGGAGTCTCTGTGCAAGGTCTGGTGGATGCATTTGGGCCAGGTGGATGCTCCTGGGGCCGTGGCCTTCTGCACAGCTACAGCAGGAGGAACAGCCCCCCGTAGACAGGGCTGCTGGTCACCCTGCTTGGGGAAGGAGAGAGCTTTTGACTTGTAGTTGAAACTGTGGGTCCCAGTGCCTTGGAGAGGAAAGGAGCTCACGGAGTGTCTCTCCTCAGATCATGCTGGGGGACGAGGCTGCCTTGTTGGAGCAGAAGGAGCTTCTGAATAACTGGTATCACTTCCTCGTGACACGGCTGCTGTACTCTCACCCCACAGTAAAGCCCATTGATCTGCACTTCTTTGCCCAGGTGAGTGACCCCTGTGGGAGGGGACCCTAGGGGTTCCTTTGGGCTCCATGCTGGGTCGAACCTCCCCGACAACAGAAACTTCGTCAGCTCTGTTTGAAGGAAACCATCACCCCTCTCCAAGGTTCCCTGTACAGTAGCCCTGCTGCCCCCTGAGCCTCTGCTTTCACCTGGGAACTGAGTGGGTCATCACCTCTCCACAGTCCAGCCTGGACATGTTTCTGGGAGGTGAGAGCAGCCCAGAGCCCCTGGACAACATCTTGATGGCAGCCTTTGAGTTCGACATCCACCAAGTGATTAAGGAGTGCAGGTAGGATTGATCCCTCGCTCAGTACCGCATTCACTGTTTTTAGGTACACAATTCAGTGGCATGAAGTCCAGTGACAGTGTTGTGCGGCCCTCACTACATTGGTTTCTTTTTTTGGTACTGGGGATCGAACTTAGGTCCTTGCACTTGCGAGACAGGCAGCAGCACCACTGAGCTAAATCCCCGGCCCATTACATCGGTTTCTAAAATGTATTCCATACCCTTCCTGCAAATCTGCTGCCTTAGTCTTATGTTGCTATAACTGAATACCTGAGTCTGGGTCATTTATTCAGGACACATAATTTACTTTACAGTCCTGGGATGTCTAAGATGGAGGCCCTGGCAGATTTGGTGTCTAGTGAGGGCTCTGCTCCCACAATGGCACCTTGAGTGGGGTGTCCTTCAGAGGGCAGGAACAGTGTCCTCACATGGTGGAAGGTGAAAGGGGAAACAGCCTTCGTCCATAGTCACCTTTGTAAGGTCACCTGATTTTAATTCACATAGGAGGAGTCCTCATGGACAAATGACCTGTTGAAGTCCCCACCTCTATACTTTATGTGCTGCTGAAGCAAGCACAAAGGCCCCACCTCTAATACTGGAATTTTGAGGTGACACATATCCCCTGCCCCTTCTCCCTTCCCTGATGGTTCCAGGTAGATAATGGGTTCTCTCTGGCTGAGCGTGGGGATTTGCTGGAGGCTTGAGGACTACTATATAACTCTTCATTTCAGGGATATCTAGCAGCATTTCAGGCCAGTGTGGTGGTGCATACCTGTAAATCTCAGCACTTGGGAGGCTGAGGCAGGAAGATTGCTTCATGTTTTGAGGCCTTCCTGGGCTACATAGTGAGTTCAAGGTCAGCCTAAACTACATAGTGAGACCCTGTCTCAAAAAAAAAAAATAAATAAATAAAACAGTGTTGCAGCAAATGACTTGGATGTTTAAGGTCTAGAAAAAGCAAGCTCTTTTCTTTGCACCAGCTGCATGCAACCACCTTACAGGACAGCACTTTTTTTTTTTTTTTTAAGAGTATCAAAATTTGGGTTGGGGATTTAGCTCAGTGGCACCATGCCTGCCTTGCAAGGACAAGGTCCTGAATTCGATCCAAAAAAAAAAAAACAGTAGGAAAATTCACTGAAAGATAGCTTCTGTCTGAGAGACAGAAGGGGGACGAGAAAGTAGGTTGCCCCTGACAGTACTTTCTGACAGTCTTGTTCTGGTGAGTCAGTGGCTACCCAGCTGTGGGGCTCTGGCTGTTATAAGGGTGTCCTATCATTGTGTTGAGCCTTTAGTGAGGCAGGAAAGGGAGTGTCACATATAGTGAATCAAAAGTATCCACATGTAAGTCAGAAAGCAGCCTCCCTTCCTTCTGTAGACCCCGGCCATGCACTGAGGAAGTCGGGAGTGGCAGTCTTGCTCTGTACCAAGTTTGCTGACCTTGACTTGATCTGTTTTAGTGGATCTGGGCAGTAGGAAGGGTTTCTCTCCTGCTACCTGCTCTTGTTTTGGCCAAAAGCCTGGGTTTCAAGAAAATGACGGCAGGTTTTTGAAAAGAAGAGTTTTGCATTAGTGTTGTTTTCGAAGGGCTGTGAACAGCTGGTGCAGGTGTAGGAGTGTGTGTGTGGAGGTAGCCAGCTGACTTAAAAGCCATGCCTCATTGTTTGGCTTTGTTGATGTCTGCCAAGCTTCCTGGGTATACTGTCCATTACAGTAGTGAGTCCACCAGGGGGTCCTTCGTAGTCTAGGCTTTTAGGAACAACAGATTTGAGCAGAGTGAGAGTCTTGGATGCAGAGACTATAAGTGAGGAAGCACCCTGCTGTTTCCAGTAACAGGAGGAGGAGAGGGAGGTAACGGAAGAGGAGTGGCTTTTCTGTGTAGCACAGAATGTGTGTATTTGGCGAGGGAATACATTAAATACAGTACACACATAACTTATAAAATTATGATAATTACCCAAAGAGTCAAATACAAAGGAATGCAGGAAATTAACTGCACACTAGGAGCCCAAAGGATTCAGCTGAGTGCCTAGATCCCAGCAGTTTCCACACAAGTCCAGCTGAAGGCCTAGAGTCCAAGGCAATGTCCTCGAGTCCAGCCAGTGGCCTAGACCCCACGGTAATGTCTCAGGCTTGTCCGTATTGAGGATCTGCACCTGGAAGGCCCAAAGGCCAGTGATGGAAACCAGAAAATCTACGCTGGTGGGGTGAAGGATTTCTGCCACCAAGCTGAGGGATCCACATTGGGGCCAGGAAGTGACACTCACAGTGAAGATCAGAACTCCCATCATGAAAACAGCAGCCATTCCCAGCAACAGCGAGGTCCCAGGCTCCTCTTCTGATGAGAACATCCTAGTTTGCATCAGGAAAACCATCTGCAGCAAGCTTCTCCTAGCAAATCAACAGGCCAAGATCGTCCCCTTCAGTCCTTTTTTTTTTTTTTCTTAAATTCTTTTATTGGTACATTTTAGGTATACAGTGCGTTTACATTTATCATTGGGTGCTTGTACCTGTACGTGATGTATCTTGGTTCTTATTTTTTTTCCCATTACCTATGCGCCCTTCACCCCCTCCACCCTTCCTGATTTACATAGATTTTGTTTCCATTTTTTTCTTATAATTCTTCCTTTCCCTTCTTTCCTTTCCCCTTCCCCTCCCACCACCTCTACCCCTTTGGACCTTTTCCTATTTCAAATTATGAATTATTCATTTTAATCATTTTAATCCTTATTTACACTTTCAGTTTCTCACACTAGAGAAATTATTCAGTATTTACACGTGTCCTATTTATTTCACTTAAGAGTATGGCCTCAATGTGCATCCATTTAGCTATAAATGTCTCTAGTTTCTCATTCTTTATGGCTGAGTAGTACTCCATTTTGTAAAAAAAACCCCACATCTTCTTTATTCAGTTTCCAGTTGATGGGCACTTGGGCTGTTTCCAAGCTTTAGCTATTACAAACTGTGCCGCTATAAACATGAGTGCACATATATCGCTGTGGTATGATTCTTTTAATTCATTGGGGAAGATACCTAGCAGGGGAATTGCTGGGTCAAATGGGACCTCTAGCCCTAGTTCCTTGAGGTATCTCCATACTGTTTTCCATAGTGATTGCACCAGTCTGCACTCCCACCCACAGTGGAGAAGGGTTCCTTTCTCCCACACCCCCACCAGCATTTGTTATTGTTTGATTTCTTGATAGCAGCCATTCTTTGTAGAGTTAGGTGAAATCTGTGTTTTTTTTGTTTTTTATTTGGTACCGGGGATCAAACTCGGGTCTTTGTGCTTGCGCAGCAGGCGGCGAAACCACTGAGCTAAATCCCCGGCCCAAATCTGTGTTGTTTTCATCTGCATCTCTCGAATGACCAGTGATGTTGAACATTTTTTTCATATATTTATTTGCTGCTTTTACTTGTTTGTCTGAGAAATGTCTGTTCATTTCAGATGCCCATTTTTGAATTGGGTCTTTGAATTTTTTTCAGAGGTCTGGTTTTTTTCAGTTCTTTGTATATTCTAGATAGTAGATCTTTGTCTGAGGTATAGCTGCTAAAATTTTTTTCCCACATTGTAGGTTGTCTCTTAGCTCTGTTGGTGGTTCCTCTTGCAGTGCAGCTTTTTAGTACAGGGGATCAAACTTGGGTCCTTGAGCTTGCGCAGCAGGCAGCAAAACCACTGAGCTAAACCCCCGGCCCCTGCAGTTTTTTCTGGGTTTTTTTGACACCAGGGATTGAACTCGGGACCTTGTGCTTGTGAGGCAGGCAGCGGAACCACTGAGCTAAATCCCCAGCATTTCCTTTTATTTGGTACCAGGGATCGAACTCGGGTCCTTCTGCTTGTGAGGCAGGCAGTGGAACCACTGAGCTAAATCCCCAGCGCCGCCTGCAGTTTTTTAACAAGATGAGATCCCAGTTGTTGATTCTTTGTGCTAGTTCCGGTGCTACTGAGGTTTTGTTCATGAAGTCTTTTCCTATGCCAATATCTTCGTCTTCAAGAGTTCTATATTCCAGCAAGTTTAGTGTTTCTGTCTTAATATTTAGATCTTTAATCCACTTTGATCTTAGTTTAGTGTATGGTGATAGGTATGTGATTCATTTTAATCTTTGGCAGGTTGAAATCCAGTTTTTCCAACACCATTTATTAAAGAGGCTATCTTTCCTCCAATGAGGGTGGTTTGGTCCTTTGTCAAAGATGAGGTGACTGAGTATGTCTGGGGTTGTTTCTGCTTCTTCTAATCTATTCCACTGATCCTTGGGTTTGTTTCTTTGCCAGTACTATGCTGTTTTTATCACAGTAGCTCTGTAGTATAGTTTCAAGTTGGGGATTTTGATAAGCTCAGTTCTCTCTTTATGGCTATTGGTAACAATCTTCAGGTGGATCTTTCACGCCCAGACCATGCTGATTGAGTTTAGCTGGGCTTTACAAACTGACCATTAGTCAATCCACCACATGGTGTCACTCTCGGGCCAGTTGCACAGAAGGAAGCGTCAGGCTCACCCCCCTGTTGAGGCATCTCTGCCATCTGGAAAAGGAAAGGATCTGAGGTTTGTTGGCTGTAAATCTCAGCTTTACCTTTTTTCGAACAGGAAGCTATCTCCTGTCCATTTTGAAAGAGGAATTGGCAAGAAGTCCTAAGACCTATTCCCAGGAATGATAACAGGCTGCACTGGCTTCTGAGCCTGTAGCAGTTTTAAAAATATGCCCTCCTTGTGGGGAAAGATTTGTTGAGTCTTGCAAGTGGTTGGCTTCCCAAGGGCCCAATAGGTCAGACTCTGGCACAATTCCAGGGAGAAGGCAGTGTGTCTTTGTGGAATGGAGCCAGTGGGCTGATGATGTGGAGAAACCTTTCTGCTTGGGGTTTGTTGTCAGCTCGTCCGTGACTATCCCATGACAGGCAGAGGAAGGGAATCCTTCAAAGATGCTAGGAGAGAGGTTTGTACGTGGGCACCCGGTCCCTCCCTTAACAGCTCCCAAACCCTCAGACAGAAACGGCAGCCAGGGGGTCCTGAAGCAGAGGCTCTGGCTTGTCAGCCCCTGCCACACGCCTGTGGGTTTGTCTGTCAGCACCTGCGTAGGCTTGCTTGTCTGTTAGGCCCAACAGCTGCAGGATGGCAGCAGTAGTCCTCTGAGGGCCCATTTCCTCCCCACAGGCTTATGGCTGCCTTGAAAGATGAGCCAGTACCTTGCTCCCTGGCAAAAGGAAGCAGAGCTGGCATATACTTCACTGGGTGTTTGGCAAGATGTTGGCAGCTGCCTGATGCCTTATCTACATAGAGGCTGCTCTCACGAAAGTCTCCAAGGTACTCATGAGACTTCTGAATCTAGCTGTGTAGTACAGAGTTGCCTGACCCTGCGGGGACTCCAAGGCGACCTCCTTCAGCACTTTATCCTGAACCGGTCACTTGAACCCTGCTGTCGGTTCTCTAGGGCCCTTCAGCAGTTACTACCCTCCAGACTTGGTCACTGCCACGTCCCTTTGCTGTCCCTTTGCTGAGACACCAGAAGCTGTGGCAGCCATTCCATTACACTTTTTTGGGGGGGGGGGCTGTACTGGGAATTGAATCCAGGCCTTTGCACTGAGCTACATTCCAATCCCTTTTTTAAATTTTGAGACAGGGCCTTGCTAAATTGCCTAGGGTGGGCCAGGGATTTAGCTCAGTGGCACTGCATCTGCCTGGCAAGCTCAAGGTCCTGAGTTCGATTCCTGGTGCCAAAAATTTTTTTGTGATCTTCCTGCCTCAGCCTCCTAGAGTGCTGGGATTACATGCATGCACCACCATCTACCCTGCCCAGGAAAGATAAAAGGTTTTCAGAGACAGAAGGTATACCTCAGTGCATGGTGGAGGTCCTGAGTTCAATATCCAGCAGCAGCAACAAAACTTTGTATTTGCCCGGCATGGTGGTGCAAGCATGTAATCCCAGCACTCAGGGAAGCTGAGGCAGGAGGATTGCTGCAAGCTCAAGCCCAGCCTGCACTGCATAGTGAGACCCTGTCTCAAAAAAAAAAACCCGAAAACTTAAGGTGTAACTTTTTTTTTCATTATGAGGGATTGAATCAGGGCTCTCACACTGAGCTACTTCCCCAGTTCTTTATTTTTTGAGACAGGGTCTTACTAAGTAAGTTACGTAAGCTGGTCTCGACCTTATGATCATCCTGTGACCATCCCAGTTTAAGTTTTGAGACAGGCCAGCTCAAATTTGAGTTTGAGACAGGGTCCAGCTAAGGTGCCCAGGCTGAGGCTGGCTTTGAACTTGAAGATCCTCCTGGCACTGCCTCCTGAGAAGCTGAGATTGCAGGTGTGTGCCCCCAGGCCCAGCTGTAGGTCACAAAGTCTTTGAGTTACTTCCATAACATCTTCCCCAAAGGCTATGCCAATTTACATGAACAGGAAGAGCATGTGAGGGCTCCCTTTTCTCTGCACCTTTGCCAGCTGCGGTTTCTGTCCTTTCTTACCATAGCCATCCTTACAGGTGGGAGGCAACATCCCACCCATCCTTCCGAAACAAAAGACATGGGGGTGTCCCGCCCACCTGCGAGGTGGTCTGTCCCCTTACTACTTCTTCCCTTGCTGTCTGAATTTGCAGCATCGCCTTGAGCAACTGGTGGTTTGTGGCTCACCTGACAGACTTGCTGGATCACTGCAGGCTCCTCCAGTCACACAACCTTTAGTAAGCCTACCAGACACACCAACTCTTTTCTGCCCACCACCATGCCCTCAAGGATGGGGTGGGCTGGACCAAATGTCTGGAAGGGAGGTTGGGCTGGAGAAAGGGGCCCTGAATGGAGCGGGCCTGGATTCTTGGCCTCCTGTTCTGTTATATTTCAGTTTTGGTTCCAACATGAGAGAGTTCCTCCTGCTGGAATATGCCTCGGGGCTGTTTGCTCATCACAGGTAGGAAGGCCCGAGGGCATGGGGTACACTGAGGTGCTCATCTAGTGGGCCTGGGACTGTTCTCCTGTCTGGTCCCCTGAGGGCTACAGAGAGGGTCAGGAAAGAGAAGGCTTAGGTCCCAGTCCCCAGAGCTACTGGGCAGCGCTGGGCTCACCTGGCCTTCACATCTGTTCTCCTGGGAACTTTGCAGCCTTTGGCAGCTGGGGGTAGATTACTTTGACCACTGCCCTGAGCTGGGCCGTGTTTCCTTGGAGCTGCACCTTGAGCGGATCCCTCTCAACACCGAGCAGAAAGCCCTCAAGGTGCTTCGGATTTGTGAGCAGCGCCAGATGACTGAACAAGGTGGGTCGGTTCTGCTCCCAGCCACCCCTTGGGGTATTGGGACATTGGGGCATTTCGGCTGAGCTCCACCACGATGGAGAGAGGGGCTAAGACACAAGACTATTACTGCTGGGCCTGGTGGCACATGCCTATAATCCCAGCACTCAGGAGGCTGAGACAGGTGGATTGTCATGAGTTCGAGGCCAGCCTGGGCTACACAGTGAGTTCAAGTTCAGCCTGAACTGCACAGTGAGACCCTGTCTCAAAAAAACCCCCCAAAAACCCGAGCAGTTTGCCTTTTATTAATTTATTTATTTTGGTACTGGGGATTGAACTTAGGACCTTCTGCTTTCGAGGCGGGTGGCAGAACCACTGAGCTAAATCCCCCGGCCCCTTTCATTTATTTGTTTGTTTATTTATTTATTTGGTACTGGGGATTGAACTCAGGACCTTCTGCTTTCAAGGCAGGTGGCAGAACCACTGAGCTAAATCCCTGGCCACTTTGCCTTTTAGAGAAGTCCCTGACCCACTTCTTGTCACATTTTCTTTACGAGCTCAGGCTGGAGTCTGTGCTGAGGCTTCTATACAGATGGTGTCTTGCTGCTAGCAAAGTCTGGGCAGGATGGGAAGGGGCGCAGGCAGTGGCTCATGGCTCAGCAGGAGCACAGGGAGGGGATGAATGTACACAACTCTGTTCCCATGACGACCTATCTGCTCCTCCCAGAGGCACTCACACATCTGGCCATCTCAGAAAACGCCTTTTAGATATGGGAGAGTAATGGAGGAGGCTAGTGTGTGGGGAGAAAGCAAGCACACCCCCATAAAGCTGATAGTGTGTTGTGAGTGGCCCTGGTTATATTGTTACCAGGGCTGGGGATGTAGTTCAGTGGTACATCGCCTGCCTGGCAAGTGTGAGATCCTGAGTTTGATCCCTGGTACCTCCCCCCAAAAAACACCCCAAAAGTTATATTGTTAGCAGAGAGAAGATACTGTTAGCAAACCCAAAAGCTTCTAGTTCTGCTGGCCTGCCTGTGCTTGGGGCTGTGGAGTTGTAGTGAAGCTGTGGGAAAGCTGTGCCTGTCACCACAGCACTCCTGAAGGCGGGGGTGACTGGTTGAGACCCTTTGCCTTCTGTCTCGCCTGTGAAGTCCGCAGCATCTGTAAGATCTTGGCCATGAAGGCTGTCCGCAACAATCGCCTGGGTTCCGCCCTCTCTTGGAGCATCCGTGCCAAAGATGCTGCCTTTGCCACACTGGTCTCAGACAGGTGAGTGCGGCTGGCGCTGGCTCTGGGGGTTGCATGGGACATTGGACGTCGAGGAGTGGGGCTGGGATGGCTGTTCTGATCTCATCTGGGCCGGGCCTGCAGGTTCCTCAGGGATTACTGCGAGCGAGGCTGTTTCTCTGACTTGGATCTCATTGACAACCTGGGGCCAGCCATGATGCTTAGTGATCGGTTGACATTCCTGGGTGAGTCAGCTCTGTCCCTTGGGGAACTGTGGACCATTGTAGAGATTGGAGGACTTGTTCTAGATTGGTGCATTTCCTTCCTGGTAACGCCCAAACCACATAGGGATCCTGTGTACCAGACTGCAGGTTTTTGTTTTTGAGACAGGATCACGCTCTGTAATTCAGGCTGGCCTTGATTTCACTATGTTGTCCAGGCTGGCCTCGAATTCACGGCAATCCTCCTGCCTCAGCCTCCCAAGTGCTGGGATTACAATCCTGTCCAGCACATCCAGCTCAGACTGAAGATTTTGATAATGTTTTATTTTCCAGTAATTTCAAGCTTGGAGAAAACTTACGAAAGTAGCATATAGTATAAGGAACTCCTAAATACACTTTTCATAGATTCACCAGTAATTTTTTTTTGACTCATTTATTCTCTGTTGACCCATCAGTGTTTTGGGGAATCGTTTGAGAGTAAGTTAAGAGATATTGTTCGTCTAAAGGCCTCAGTTTGTATTTCACTCTATAAATGTAAGTTACCAAAAGCAAGAGATCATCACTGGAACGGTGTGTGGTGCAGGCCTATAATCCCGGCACTTCAGAGGCTGAGGCAGGATTGCTGGGAGTTCAAGGCCAGCCTGAAGTACAGAGCAACACCCTGTTTCAACCCTCAACTTCCCTCCATAAAAAAGATCCATCATTGATATAACACTCTCATACACACTCTGGGTTGTCACGGTAATGTCCTTAACTTGTCCAGGGTAACAAATTTAGCTGCCGTCTCTTTAGTGTCTTTGTGTTGTGTGGGGTTTTTTTTCCCCTTAGGTGCGGTGCTAGGATTGAACCTAAGGTGTCACACCCTAGGTTAGGTAAAGCTATTAAACGGGTACTCTACACTTAGCTTTATCCCCACTTTTTTATGTCCTGGATGCTGAACCTAGGGCCTTCACACTGAGCTACATCCTCAGTCCCTTTTTTTTTTAGGTACCAGGGATTGAACTTGGGATCTTGCACTTGGGACCTTGAGGCAGGTGGTGGAACCACTGAGCTAACTCCCCAGCCCCAGCCCCTTTATTTTTTTTGAGGCAAGGTCTTGTTAAGTCTCTTTAAGTAGCCCAACCAGGGCTCAAATTTTCCATCCTCCTGCCACAGCCTTCCAGAATGCTGGGATTACTGGCCTTTGCACCATGTCTGATTTCCAGCCCTTTTTGTATTTTTTTATTTTGAGAGAGGGTCTTGCCAAGTTGGCCAGGCTGGGCTTGAACTCAGGATCCTCTTGCCTTATCTTCCAGAGTGCTGTGCCTAAAGGCATGTGCCACATGCCTGTTCCCTCTCTTTTTCAGGGCTGGGGTGACCTCTCTAGGTGTCACTGAGCGGCCACATTTAGGGGGATGCAAGGTGAAATCGTGCTCCTCCTCCCAACAGGAAAGTACCGCGAGTTCCACCGACTGTATGGGGAGAAGCGCTTCAGTGAAGCCTCGTCTCTTCTGCTGTCCCTGATGACTTCTCAGATTGCACCCCGCTCTTTCTGGATGACTCTGCTCACAGATGCCCTCCCACTTTTGGAACAGAAACAGGTAAGGCTTGAGTCTATAGGAATTTTGTCTGCCTTTGTAGCTCTCGAGAGCTTGGTTTGTGTCTATTACAGACAGACATGAATTTTCAAGTAGTCCTGTGTGAGCACACGTCTTTCTGCATTGTACCTTTGTTGCAAGTCCAGTTCACACCAGAGAAAGGGAAATGCCACACCCTGTCCACTGGAAGTACTCAGCCTAGGGCCTAAACGGAGGGCTGGACTGAGACTAGGAAGCTCCCCCACCCTCCTGGGGCTCCATACCCAGAGCCCCTGTCCCATGAACACGGGGTGAAGTCCTCTGAACTCAGGCCATGCCTGTACCAGCAGACCTTGCAACCTCTCTCCCCCAGGTGATCTTTTCAGCAGAACAGACATATGAGCTGATGCGATGCTTGGAGGACTTAACCTCGAGGAGGCTGGAGTGTGAAGAGCCCAATGCCCAGAAACTCCAGGTCATTTCAGCTTTCTGGTTGATGGTTCCATGGTGAAGGTGGGAAAAGGCTCCCTGTCTCGGGCTTTCTTTTTGGACCTGTGCTCCTGAAACACTTGACTGGCCCCATAGGAACTCATACCTCTCAGTTACTGCTTCCGTGTAACTATGCCATGCCAACTTTTAGAAGGAAATGGGTGATTCTGTCTTCTGGTCTCCATAGTTCTCCTTTCTGTTGATTGGTTGCAGTGGGCCTTTGCATACGCTTACACTGAGAATGGAAGTGTTAAATGCCTTCTACCTTGTGGGGAGCACTCCTGCTGTTCCTCATACCAGCTCTCTACTTTTTAGGATGACGACATAGAGACCACCAAGGTGGAGATGCTGAGACTTGCTCTTGCCAGGAATCTTGCTCGGGCAATTATAAGAGAAGGCTCACTGGAAGGTTCCTGAGGTCAGCCCAGAGCTGTAGCAGTGGTAACTTTGTATGGCAGTATATAATAGCTTTTTAAAATAAATGTTCTCTTTGGCAAATAGAGTTCAGCCAAGGAGTTTTTATCCATGTTTACTCTGAATCTAAGCAAAAATGAAGAAAATGTTTTATGTTTTGTGAGATGGATCCTGCTATGTTGCCCAAGCTGGCCCTCTCAGGTTCAAAGGATCCTCCTGCTTCAGCCTCCCGAGTAGTTAGGACTACTACCATGGAACATTGTGCCTGACTTGTATTCTTTGATAAGAACTGTCTTCCCTGCTTTCCTAGAGAACCCACCCCAAGGTAGGAATGGTGAGTGTGAGTGTAGAGTCCTGCTTATAACTGGAAACTTAAACAAAAGGGAGTCCTTGGTGGTTTACTTAGGCTTGAGAGCTTAAGTGTTGCCGATGATTTGAGGTGAAACCATCTTTTTGATTGTCCTAAAAGCCTTCAGAGATCTGTACTTTCTACCCACCCACCTGGAATTCACAGGAGGCACTTTCCCCTTGGGCCAAATGTTGTCTATTATAAGGATTCCAGCTAGGTTAAAAATAGTTTTATTTAACATGCAGCAAAACAAGGGCAGCAGAGTCAGTATATCTAGTACAGTTGTTTGTCACAAGCAGTGACCTCAATAGTAGGAGTAACACTGATAACTAATTTTGATGTCTAAAGCTTATTAAGGTACAGCTTTTCACACAGTAATCCCATAGACATTCCCAGGGCTGCATTCGCTGTTCTCTAGAAAGCTCTTGGATTTATTCCTTTAGTGAGAACTATTCACTTTTGACCTGTCTTGATGAAGCAGTGAAACCTGCTTACTAAAGGTGGTGAGGGAGAGGAGGGTGAGATGACCTCTAGATTTACAGCAAGGAAACCTGGCAAGGGCAGGAGCCATGGCCCTTCCCCAGCATCTGTGGCAGCTGTTAATTTTGTTTCCTGTTGCCTTGTGGTTCAGTATGCCTTGCCCAGGAGCAGCTGGGCCGAGCACTGTTATAGCCTTGGTTCAAGTGTAGCCCCTCCCTCGTCACCTCCAGGCCAACATCTTGCTGACAGTGCCCCCTCTGTAGTTGGGGGACAGTTGGGATTTCTGTGTAGCACAAAAGGACATAATTTCAGTGCAACATACTTGATCCTGAGGCCTCCTAGGCCCAACCAGAGGTGCCATACACCATGCACATCTGGCAGGAAGGAGAGGCCAAAGCAGGACAGAGGGTGGTGGGAGTGGTCCTTCCTCTCAGAGATGCTAGGGGAAGGAAAGCAGTTTACATCATGCTGAGCAGGAGGTAGTGAGTAGGATGGCCTGTCTATACACAGGAGGTGCACTTTTCCTAAATAGCTCCCAGCCCTTCCTTTTGAAGGGCAGAAACTGGTTCTCTTCATCTTCTTTCCTATCCCTACTTGTCTGTCATGAAGCCAGGCTGTTTCTAATTGGCTGAATTCCATGTCCTGCTGATATGTCTACAAGATGCAGCCCATCACTGCCAAGAGGGACAAGTGCAGAACTCATTTGGTGGCCATTCAGGATGCTGCTGCCCACAGAAAGCAGGTGGATTCCAGAGGACTCCAACCCCTCACTGTGGCCCCATGGCTTTGCCCAGCTCAATGGTGGTGGCAGCAGAGCCTGCCAGTAGGGGAAGCCCAGGCTGGCAACAGGGGCTGCAGCCTCAAACCATGACCCCTTTCTTGCAGGGACCCAAGACCTCTTTAGAATCCTCCCCCAGGCACCAGAGATCCCGATACAGGGGAAAACTTACTCCAGGCCTGGGGTCTACTGTCCCAGTACCGCAGTATAGATGAGCTATTTATTCCCCACCCCTGACAGTATATGGCCGCTTCAAGTCACACAGGTAGATAAAAACAAGTCCTTTTAGGGGCCCAAGGAGAGAGATTATCACAGCAGCAGGATAGCTTCCAGCAGAAGTCCCCAGGGCCCCATGTCCATATCAAAGCTACAAATGCGCTGTCAGGATGCTGAGACTGATTGGACTGGAGCTCTCTCCATTTCGGGCCAGCCTGCCTGGCTTAAAAGTGGAGATCACTGCGTCCTTTGGGGTCATAGGTTCCCCCACTGCTCCACAGGAGGGAAATGGTCCACCTCGCCCACCTCTGTGCTCAGCTGCTCCCCAAGAGCAAAGGTCAGCTTATACCGGAGACGCACCTTCTCCTGTGACAGAAGGCAGCAGGTGAGCCAGATTCAGTCCATGTGGCCCCTTCCTTGCTGTCCTCATGGCCCTGTGAATCCCTATTCCCACCACCCACCCACTCACCTGCACCTGGGCACCTAACTTGGGGCACCAAAGGGAGAGGTAATGCTGCAGCTGCAGGCTGGAGAGGTCCCTGCTAGGCTTAGGGGAGGAGTCCTAATTTGGGGCAGCAGAGACCCAGACTCTCCCCTGCTCACCTTCATTGGGTTGGCCAGCAGCATGACCTGGGTGATGGCTGCAGGTGGCTGGATGGGACTAAATGGAGAGAGTTCTGTCCCAGAGGGTGGCTGCAGCTTCACTTTCATTGTCTAAAGATTAAGAGAAAAGAGTCTTTGAAGAGAGCTGGTTACAGTGGATGCACACATACTGCCATCTGCTGGCCTCCAAAAGGCCCTCCATGCACTGGGTTCAAGATGAATGCAATTTTGGCCTCTGGAGGCCCAGGACGCTGGCACTACCTTGGGCACTGCAGCCTGTAGCACAATGCTCTTCACTGGCAAAGGAGCTGTGTTCAGCATGGACACCACCACCACCAGCACATCGGGTCGTCCTGGTGGACACTCCTTGGCAAAGTGGAAGAGGATGCGGAAGCCATTTTTGTCATAGGCTGTCACAGGAAGGGCACTGCCTGCAAGAAGGGCCATGAATGTGACGATAAAGTGCTGTGCCAGACACCCCAGACCCCTGGCAGTATGCACTGTAGCTAAGTAGGGACAAGGTGGAGGACAGTGTGGCCATAATCACAGTGCTCTCAATGGAGTTGGGCAAAGGACCTCTGATGGGGTCCTGAGGGCACACACACCTGCAACAAGCACAGGCTGAGACAGCAGGGCAGTGGACACCCCGGGGACCTCTACACAGAGCACCTGTACCCACCCACTGTACACCCTCCAGTGCTACGGCTGCTGGGCCCACTTCCATTGCCAGCTCCAACACCTACTAGGCTTGATGGATTCCAGGGGCACGTGGACACTGGCCAGGGAGAGCTCAGGCCCCTTCATGGGGCTTGCCTGGGACTGGAAGGCCGGTGACTGGAAGAGAGGGCTGCCGGGTCCCGTGGAGAAGGGCAGGAGAGGCCTGGCTGGAACGGAGGTGGGAAGCAGGGGGGAGGCGGTGGCCCCAGGGGAAAAGCAAGAGGAGACAGGTTTCACTAAGCCTGAGGTCCTGGGAGGCAGGAAGGATAGAGGGCAAGTCAGCACAAGCCATGCTGAGCCAACCCCTCACTAGGGGCCCAGCCAGGGACGGCTCTTAGCCACCCCACAGCCCCAGCTTCCAGCTGGACAGATGGAACCAAAAAGGCTTCCCCAGTCCTGAGGCTATGACCCTCCGCACCACCTGCCCCCTCTTCCCCTACTCATTACACTTTGGCCTCTTCTAGAAGCTGATCAAGGGCATCCAGGTGGTTCAAGGTGCTGTCGCCTAGTGCTGAGTTGTGGGACTCAGCAGCTGCATGTTCAGGCTTTGGGGCCAAAGCTGGGGCAAGTCCGGAGGTGAACATGAAGGAGACTGCGCTGGGGCCAGGTGTGCTGGCTGGGACCACAGGAGCTGGGAAGCGAGATGGCAGTGGAGCATGGGACGTGCTTGATGGGAGATCTGAAGGCGGGAGCAGGGGCCTCTCCAAGGAGCAGGTAGCAGGCCCCAGCCTGGGGCTGAAGAAGTCCACACTGGACTGTTCACCCTGCACAGGGAAGAGTAGTGAGCAGAGGGCTGTTGCCAATGGCAGGGACACAGCTCATCATCCCCTGGAGGTTTCCCTAGGGGCACTGGAGGCCTGTTGGGGACTAGCTGCCTCCAAGGACAGGGCCAGAAAAAGGCTCTTGGGAGCAACATGCTCCCAGCTGCACTGGACAGTGCTCTGGAGGGGAAACACAGCCAAGCACCAGTCAGTAAAGAGAAGACGCTGTGAGTGAAGGTCCTAGGGCCAACACTTTACCTTTGCACCACACTGGACTGTGCCCATACCTGGAACAGGTGCCACTGGCTATTTCCAGCTGACTCTTTGGGAAGAGCAGTGGGGGCTGGGTCAGAGAGTCCTGAGAATACAGAAGAAAACTCAGAGGCTGAGCCCCAGCTCTCCAAAGCAAGGGACACAGGACAAGAGACATCAGTGTAACAGGTGGGGGAGTATTTTCCTAGCAGCTGCTAGAGGGGAAAGGACCCCCCTTTCAATCTTTTTTTTTTTTGGTACAGGAGATCGAACTCAGGTCCTTGCGCTCCCCCTTCCAATCTTAACAGGTTAGGATGAGGAGTTTCCCAGGGAAGGTGAGATACCATACCCACCCTGGAGTCCATAGGGAAGATGGCCCTGGTGGTCTCTAGGGACATGAACTTAGCTGATAAGCACACTAGAGACCCCTCAGACTTCCTGATTCACAGCCTTTCCTCCTTAGGCCACTCCAGGAGAAGCCCCGTGTAGCGGCCCTCTAGGACATACCTAAGCAGAGCAGCTCCTCGTCCAGCAAGGAGAGGGTGTTGCTTGTGCTGCTGGGCCCAGGAGGAGCCTCGGCCTGGCTGGAAGAGCGGCTGCATGGAGGGCCCGAGGTCTGGGGAGGTGGAGGGAGGACAGGGATGCCTGAGGAGGATGGGCTGGGCTCTGAGGCCAACACCAGGGGTGAACTGTTGGGTGTCTCCAATTCAGCAAGGTCGATGAGAGTGCCTTGATTACTGGAATAGCTGTTTCCTGGATGGGCGAACAGGAGGGGAACAAGAAGAATCAGGGGCCAGTCCGGTGGCTCAGCAGGAGACAGGACCTTGGGCACAGTTGCCAGGGCTGTAGCCTCTGGCCCAATTCAATGGCATTTCTTCTAGGACCCTGAAAAGCAGGCCAGAGAAGGCAGGCAGGGAAATCGGCATCTGTGTTTTCCGGCCTGGAGAAGCTGGAGGACCCTTAGGAGTGGCTTAACTGAGCTGTCCTGTGGTCAACCTGCACCTGGTGGGTTGTCTGGAGGGTCCCAGAACCGGGAGCCAGAACATTTTACCTTCAGAGTCGGGCACGGCTGACGTGGTCTCCTCACTGTTGATGACCTGCCCTTCAATAATTGCTTTATAAGAGTTGATGACCCGGGAGAGGTTGTCACTGGCCTGCAGGATGTCCCCTAGAGCAGGAGAGATTCCCCATTCCTAGCTGTGACAACACAGTATCAAATTCCTGACTCATGCACATCCACCACTCCTTCCTTTTCACTCACCCAAACTATTGTCATTGTCCTCTGTCTCGCTGGCTAGTTTAAATAATGCTCGTCTCTTGTTCTCACACCGATCGGACAGTTCCTGAGAGACTCAGACATGAAAATCAAAAGAGGCCCTCAAATCCTCTGATTCAGCAGTCATGCTCACAAGGTGGCAGGACTCCCTGAAGTACCACAGTTACTAGCAGAGCTGGGAGCAGAGAACACAGCCTCCTCTAGCCTCCACCAGACTGTGGTACCAACCTGTCTGTGTTGACAGTCACTTCGCTCGGATAGCAGAGAGGAAGAAAGTCCCCCCATCCCGGACCAGGGATCGAACTTAGAACCTTGTGTTTGCCAGGTAGGCACAGCGTCACTGAGCCACACCTCTGGGCCTCCTCCTTTTTCTTTTGGACCCAGGGTCTTGTTATGCAGTTCAGGCTGGCCTTGAACTCACTATGTAGCCTAGGCTGGCCTCCAACTTGCAGCAGTCCTCTTGCCTCAGCCTCCCAAGTGCTGGGAAAGCACTTTCCTGCCTCCCAGGCTGACACGTGCCTCAGAACTCAAGGTATCTTACCCAGTCATAGCCTGGGCCTCAACACTAACATTACGGCACCAGGGGCAGCCCGTCTGTCCACTCGTCCCCAAGGCAGTAAAGAAAGCATCGAGCAGGGGTGAGCACTGAGGGTGATGTCTGAGGCACAGCAAGGGTCCCCATGGGGCATGTCTGCTGATTTCATGTATAATGGGGATGCTGCCTCCCGATTCCCTGCTGCCACACAGATAAACAAGCTCACAAAGAGCAAGCGTGTTGGCAGGCAGCACTGTGGGCAGCTCTCGGCTGATGCCACCTACCTTCATGAGCTCTTTGTCTGCCTCTGACGAGTGCTCTTGGCTATAGTGAAGCAGCATCTCGTGGAGCAGCTTCACGTTGTTGTTGACCTCCTCCAAGGTGTGCATGCGCTTGGTCACCTTCTGGATGCGTGCCTCATCCTGTCTCAGCCAAGAGGGTCCAGGGGAAAGCAAGCTCACCTAGTGGTTTCCACACCCACTGCGGGAGGCTAACCGCTTGCCCAGTGTGAGAGCAGAGGCGAAGCCAGAACTCTGCTCAGTACAGGCTTCTTGGGACCACATGCCTCAGACACAACCCACATTGTTTTTTTTGGGTTTTTTGGTACTGGGGATCGAACTCGGATCCTTCCGCTTGCAAGGCAGGCAGTGGAACCACTGAGCTAAATCCCCGGCCCCCAACATTGTTTTTTTTTTTTGACTGACTGCTACTCTCCCTCACTCTCACCCTCTCATTCCCCATCCTTCTTCCACTCACTCCAGGGGAGGCTGTGGCAGGGGAACAAGGCAGGCACAATACCCCAGGGCAGAGACTTCTGCTCTGTGGCTGTAAACTCCTCTGCCCCATGCCCAGAGGACCGGAGTCCACTCACTTCCTTCACCATAGACTTGATGAGCTTGTTGGCTTCCTGCAGATCATCTGGGTTTTTGCTCTTCAGCAGCTTGGCTAAAAGCTGGAAGAGAAAGATACTAAAGAGGAAGGGAAGGACAGCACCACCCCTACCCAACTTGGAGGAGGCCACAAAGAAACTGGAGCTTCCCAGTGTCAAGCAAAAAAACATTTTCCTCCTACTGTCATCCCCCCTCAGCCCAGGTCTGGGATGTACTTTACCTTGGATTTTTCCTCATCATCAAAAACAGGGTTTTTGGGACGAGCGGGTGGAGAGGGGATCAGTGTCCTATCCACAGGGATTGGTGGGTCAGACTGCACTATGCCTGAAAGGGGACACAAGCGGCAGAGTGTGCGCTCAGGCTGCAGTTGCCTTGTCCGCCCTCCTCACATCAAGGGCCACATCACTGCAATCAAGACCTGTAAGGGGAGCAGGAGACAGGGCAGGCTGCTCACAGCTCATCCCACCAAAACTCCAGCTGAGCCTTGCCCTGGCAACAAATGCCACACTTCAGGTGAAACCTCCCCTTTCCTGCTGGCCTTGGCAGCAAGAACCCTTCAAGGGCTCCCCTGAGCCTGCAGAAGGCAGACACTTACCCTGTCTCTTCAACATGTGGTAGGCATCTTTGATCTTTGCTTCTTCAGGCAGGGCCACTGTCCAGCTGTAAAGCAGCTCAATGACCTTGGTCTTCACTTTGTCAGATACCCTGTCCCCCAGGTACTAGGAGGCAAAAGGAAATGGGTGAACTTAGTAGTGCAGTTTAGAGGCAATGACAGGGTTATTACTGTCCCAAGCCTACTCGAACCCAGCAGGGGTTAACGTGTGACAGAGGAGGTGAAGGGAGGGAGGCACTTCTCTAGGACATAGTCTGTGGTTAGGCTGGGCCAGGAGCTCATTACCACACCTCCACACACAAGCTCCCTGAAACCAACTGCAGTTTATCCTGAAAACTCCATGAGGATGCCGTGAGCGGGAAAACTGTTCCCTCTCCTTTGAGTGGGTGCCCAGGGATACACGACAGATGACCAGCTGAGTGACCAAGCAGTGAGGGCAGACAGCTCCTTAGACTCAGGGAAGATGGGCCCAAACATCCACAGCTCAGAATCCTCGAGGCCCAGGCCCTCTCCCTGGGTACACACACAGCTGCCGCCTCTGCTGGACCTACTCAGTCATCTCTGCCTCCAGGGCCCGACTCTCCAGGACAGAGTCAGCCCCATGGAAATGCTAGGTGGGCACAGAAAGCTAATGAAATGGGAGACAGGAAGGGAGGGAAGTGCCACTGACTGACCTTTGGAGAGACGACTTTGATTAACTCATTCAGAAACCGGAACTTCCCCACTTCGTTATGAAATCTCCTCCCACAGTTCTTCATGGCGGCCTCCAGGACCTGCAGCCACACAGAGAGGGGCTCAGTGTGTGACTGGCATCAGCAAGAATGCTGGCACCAGAAATACTCGGAGGTGAAGGAGTCCATCCTGAGAAGTGGTACAGCACAGCTAAGTCACAGGGTCACTTGCCATCCACGCCTCGAATGGCACAGCTCTGGGGCCACAGTAAGAAATGCTGAGACCCAGACACCAAGACCCAAAGGTGCCTTCCTTAAAGATACTGTCCTCCTGTTTTACAGATGCGGAATACTGAGGTCCAGAGTCCTTTCCATATGCTGACCAACATTTGGGGGGGGGGGGAGAATCTTTAAATTCTCTTATCTCCAATTTAAATGACAGGACATCAAAGACCTTCTGCCAAACTTTGGGCTTGTGTCCTGCGAGCCACAAGACCAAATGCGTGTGTGAGGGGGCCCACTGCCTCTGAGGGTGAAGCCCTACCGTCAGGGCCTGCACCGCCTCCCATTCCTGTGGAGACTGGATCTTGTGGGCCAGCAGTCGGACAGCAATCTGGGGGCTGGGGGATAGGAAACCACAGTCAGTACACTGATGTGGGGGCCAGCATTCCTTGGCCAATTTTTGGCTTTTCCAGTCAGCTTTCTCACCTGCCCCTAACAATGCTGAGACTCACCCTTCAAGCTCTTTGTTGATCTGATCACAAAAGCCAATTATGTATTCCCAGTCTTCCTGGCGGTTGGAAGGATTGGTAGCTTTATCTTGGGACAGAATGAAGAGGAGGACAATTATTATGAAGACCAACAGAATGTTTTCTTCAGAATTTTTAGGCACCAGAAGTTTGCTCTTGAATTTTTTGTCTTATAGAGAAGTGTCACTAGTTTAATCAGAGCTGTGTGTGGCAGCACAAGCCTGTAGTCTCAGCACTCAGAAGGCTGAGGTACGATCACCACGAGTTCAAGGCCAGCCTAGACTACACACCAAAACCCTGTCTCAAAAAACTGAAAAAAAAAAGTTTAAGCAACAAGTCTTGATTTCTGACATTTTGGAAGTTACAAATGGATTCTGTTCTCAAAATAAAAATACAAATTACTAAAATAGTCACAAATAAATGCCTTTACAAAATACACATCTGTAACAATACTCAACATAAAAATGAGCTAAGTACACTTGGAAAATGACTTTTCTGGGTTTTTTTCCCCCTCAGTACTGGGCATTTGAATTCAAGGCTTTCACATTGAACCACATACCCAGCGTAGTTTTTTTTGGTTTTTTTTTTTAGGGAGGGTCTTGCTACATTGTTCAGCAACAGTCTGCCTCCGCGTCCCAGAGGGCTGGGATTTTAGGCATCTGCCACCACAGATTCCTTTTGTTCTTTTTTGGTACTGGGGATCGAACTCAGGTCCTTGTGCTTTCGAGGCAGGCGCCGGAACCACTGAGCTAAATCCCTGGCCCCAACAGTGTATTTTCTATAGATCCTTCAAGATTTTTTAAGACCCCATCTTCCTTAATACTTTGAAGGTTTTTAAAGTTGCACACAGTAACACTCATGACTGTCAAGCCTACAGCACTTACTGAAGCCCCTGTCAGGCACCAGCCACCCTGTGATCTATCCCTAGGGCCACAAAAACAGAATCTTGGTGCCTTCAGGTTTAAATGGTTTTTCACAACCACAAAGAAAAACACTGGTGAGGTCTCAGAGTCACTGAGGGTTTAAAATCCCAGAGCTAAATGCAGAGCTCAGTAATACTCAGTTTGTGCCCTCCTCACTGTTACCCCAGGAGGATGGCCCGGCTGAGGGTGGTCAAATGGGCTAGCCACTCTGATTCAGAGCCTGAGCCTGCCTCTTCCAGGAAGCTCTCTCATGCTGTTTGCTTGATTTCGGGTTTCAGGTCAGAAAACAAATGGAAAAGGGACACATCCTCTTAAAACACCTTGGCTCCTCTGAGGAAGGAGAGAGCCCTTCTGATGGGATGCTGTTAGAAGTTCTGAACACCTGTGATGGTGGGTGTGTGCTTCCTTTTTGCTTTGTGTGTGCTTGGTACAGGCAGGGGATTAACCCAGGGCCCTGCACATGCTTGGCTAGCACTGAGCTACATCTCCAGCCTGTTTCTTTTTTTTTTTCCCAGCACCAGGGATCGAACTCAGGACCTTGCACTTGGTGAGGCAGGTGTGGCACCACTGAGCTAAATCCCGGGCCCTTTTTTTTTTTTTGGTACCAGGGATTGAACTCAGGACCTTGCACTTTCGAGGCAGGCAATGGAACCACTGAGCTAAATCCCCAGCCCCTCTCTCTCTTTTTTTTTTTTTTTTGAGACAGGGTCTTGCTGTATAGTACAGGCTGGCCTTGAGCTCATAGAAATCTTCCTGCCTCAGCCTGCCGAATGCTAGGACTACAGGTGTGTGCCACCACATTCAGCTCCCAGTCTTTTTATTTTGAGATGGTATTGGTAAATTGGCCACAGTGGGCTCAAACTTGTGACTGTCCCACCTCAGCCTGAGTAACTGGGACTACAGGTGTACACCATCACACTCTCCCTTCCGGGTATTTTCTCTTTTTTTTTGGTGCTGGGGATCGAACTCAGGACCTTGCGCTTTCGAGGCAGGCGTCAGCACCACTGAGCTAAATCCCTGGCCCTTTCTGGGTATTTTCTTAACTTTAAAAAATCATCAGGTGGGGCCAGGGATTTAGCTCAGTGGTGCCGCCGCCTGCTGTGCAGGCACAAGGACCCGAGTTCGATCCCTGGTACCAAAAAAAAAAAAAAAAAAAAAATCATCAGGTGAACCAGTGTGGTGGTGCAAGCCTATAATACTAGCTACTCAGGAGGATGAGGCAGGAGGATTGCAAGTTTAAGACCAGCCTGGCAACTTAGTGAGACCCTGTCTCAAAATAAAAAGGGCTGGAAGTGTACTCCAGTGGCAGACTGCTTGCCTAGCACGTGTACGGATGAGACAGACAGGACACAGCCAGTGACTGAATCCATGCAGGGACTTCAGCTGCTCCACTGGGCACAGGGCTCCCAGCTCTGAGCAGAGGCTTCTCCATGTTGGGGCTGGGCCTGCCTTGCAGCATTTCTGTTCTGGCTGCAAAGAGAAGATTCTGGTAGCTACAGTTTGGATTTAGAGGAAAAGAAGGTGGCTGTTTTTCATCTTGAAAGAGAATTTGCAGGCCCTTCAAGGTGTCAAGGTTGAAGGGAAGGCTTATTTATTCAGTCAAGGGCGGCCATGTAGAAAGATGCCTGGTACTTCAGTACTGACAGCCACAGCCACCCTAGCATGGCCTTCCCGAGAAACCCCGGGGTTCTCCCACCCTTGTCTGAAGTCTCAGGTGTTAGCTTGGGTTTGTTACTAATCCTGTCCTTTGAGATGTTCCAGGTTTTCACATGACCCCAAGCAGCAGAAGATTCAGAGCCCTACCCACCACCAATGTCTTTAGCCTTCTGTGAAGTCATAAACCTCAAACCTGAAAGAACAGGAAAGATTAGCCCACTCACTTGCCCAGTTCTCAACCCGGAAGAGTGGCTTCCAACAACAGTAAAATGTGGACCCCTGGCCCTATAAACAGTGAGCTGTCACCAACTTAATCTCCCCAGGCACATTCCACTTCCTACAGCACTGCCACCTCTAAAAAATTCCTGCCTGTTTTTCACTCCTCTATCCCATTTCCTGGGACCTTCCCAGAGCTTTCTACTACAAATCTGCAGGGAGCACTGCCTGCACAAGGCACAAAAAGCCCCAGTCCCAGCTAGGTCAGGGCTACTTCCCAGCGTCAGCTACAGCTCTCTGGCAGCTCAGAAAGCACACTTGTCACCACGGGAGCTGGGAGAAGCTGCAGGAGACTCGGCTGGGTGATTCCAGCCCTCCATCTGCCCACAGCTCACCCCAATGAGGCACGTGGCCTTCCATCCACGCGACCCCGATTCTCTCACCTGACAGAGGTGACACCAGAGCCTCCCCAATGCCTTCCAGAACCCCTCTTTGGGCTCTGCTCCGACTCATGGTTTCTATCTATTTTCGGGTCTCTGGTGAAAGCCTCATTCTCTTGTTTCTGTGCCTCCAGATTTCCTACTCTTATTTTCAGCTTCATTCCATCCTCAGCCTTACTCTCTGGGGACCTCAAAATGTCACCTAGAGCCAAGAGTGCATACGTATAATCCCAGGTACTCAGGAGGCTGAAGCAGGAGAATCGAAAACTTGAGGCTAACCTGGGCAACTTAACAAACTTTTTCTCTAAAACAAAAAAAGGTTTAATGCTGGGGATTTAGCTCAGTGGTTCTGCCGCCTGCCTCGAAAGCGGAAGGACCTGAGTTCCATCCCCGGTACCAAAAAAAAAAGGTTTAAGGATGTAGCTCAGTGCTCCATGGGTTTAACTGGCAGTACTGTAACAACACACACGCACAGCAATGGAAATAGCAGCAGCACTGACAACCCCATCTCAGCATGGCTCAGACATTCCAGGGAAGCCAAGTTCCATGTAGGAATGACTTAGAAATAAGCAAATGCAATTTCGAGGGCTGGAAAGGGATCAAGGTCAACCTGCAGTACTGGGTCTTGAACCAATGAAGAAACTTAAATCATGCAGTTTCACTCAGGCACCCAGAGAAAGTAAAAAGTTTGCTGCACCTGAAAGGACTACAGAAGAGGGACTAGACACAGACTAGTCTGAGGAAGTTGTGCTCTTCTGATTGATCATGGGAGAAAGAATCGGTGCATAAAAACAAGGCAGTGTGTAATTATAGACGTCAATATGGTACAGAAACAGATGCATCACTCTTCCTTACTGACTTCCCTAT
This sequence comes from Heterocephalus glaber, assembly GCF_053883595.1. Lineage (NCBI taxonomy): Eukaryota > Metazoa > Chordata > Mammalia > Rodentia > Bathyergidae > Heterocephalus > Heterocephalus glaber. Next base: position 6,715,355 of record NW_028258173.1, on the reverse strand, counting down.
TTCTATAAATGGTGGTGCTATTTAAAAGCCTGTTTTGCCTTAACTCCAGGCGCTCTGATTTGTAACCCCACTGTTAATTCCTTCCCTTTCCTGACCCATTCCTGTCAGTCCTAGAGTCCTTCCCAACACCTCTTGTTTATTTTTATTTTTTTATTTTTTTGGTACCGGGGATCGAACTCGGGTCCTTGTGCTTGCACAGCAGGCGGCGAAACCACTGAGCTAAATCCCCGGCCCAAGAATGCACGTTATGTAAAGCTCCTGTATCAATATCAATTCTTCCAATACGCCAATTTCATCAGCTACAGGAATGGGAACCTGCTAACTAGAAATTTAAGCTTCCTGGGCTGGAACTCCCAAATTCCCAGAATTTGGTCCTATATTCCCAGCTTTATCCACCCAACACACACACACATACATACATACACAAACTCCCTCTAGGACTTCGTGAGCGAACTGTGTGCCCCAAACAGCCTGGCTTCTTCCACATCACCACCCAGTGTTTTCTTAGTCAACTTTTCCCATTCTTTAAGACCCAACTTGAATGCTGTCTCCTTGTTGGATCATTTTCCATTCTCCTTATTCTTAGTTTCCTAAAAAAAACTGTCTGCATTTTAACACTTATAGCTCTTGCTTTGTATCTTTATCTTTTTATTTCTTTATCCATGCCAGCATCACCTCCATCAAACTGAAGGCAAAGAATGCGTGAACACTCTAATACTTAATAGCACCTTCCATAATGGGGTCTCATTTAAACCCTGATTGATTGTGGCTGAATTTCAGAAAGGCTGAGGTCATCGAGGGACAGTTTTCAGGGAAGGAGAGTCTGAGGCCCCCCCTTCCCTTGGTGATACTAGGGTTGAACCCAAGGCCTCTTGCATGATAGACAAATGTCCTATCACTGAGCTACATCCCCAACCCCCCAGCCTTTTCTAATTTTTAAATTTTGAGCCAGCATCTTTTTAAGTTTCCCAGGCTGGCCTCAAACTTTCCAGCAGTAGGTTTGGTGGCAATGGAATGACTTGATTAAACGGACTTCTGCTGGGTGTGGTGATGCACGCCTGTAATCCCAGCACTTGGGAAGCTGGGGCAGGATTGCTGTAGTTTGAGGCCAGCCTAGGCTACATAGTAATTCAAGGTCAGCCTAAATTTCACAATGAGACCCTGTCTTAAAAAGAGAAACCAAAATAGTCGACAGGACTTCTCCGAATGAACAAAATGCAGGACAGACCGAGAGGAGAGACACTGGGGCAAGCAGAGGATGATGCAGTAATTCAGGCAAACCATAGGGTGACAAGGACTTTCACTAAGATGGTGCTGACCTCAAGCACTCATTTGTTGGATTCGTACAATTCACACCATTCGGTCATTAAAGCAAAGGATGGAAGAAATCTTAACACTGTCCCAGCTGTAAATCTAATGGAAAAAGGTCAAAGGCCAGGCTCAGCTCTAGTTTAGAGATATCACTCCCTCGAGCTCCCCATCTCTATTCACCCCCTTCTATTTTCAAATATAACTAAACTAAGCCTATTAGACTCTGCTTAGGTCACTTAAATTGCTCCAGTATGCCATTAATATTTGTGAATGAAACCAATTCCATTGTGGTTATAGCCAGCTGGGTGGTTCTAGGCAAGTGGTCTGATCGAAGTCAGGATGATCTCTTTTTGAAGAATTGTGGCAGAAGAACCTGCTTTGCTAGGATATTTGGCAAACGACTTTAATGAATGTCTGTTGAGCACTTTGCAATCCTTGGAGATCAGTTCCATACAAACAGCAGACTTTGCACGCCTCTTTTGGGATATGCTCCCCTTAGAGTCTAGGTTCAACCTCTTGAAGGGGAACGTTTAAGAAAGGTCATGCGACTAGAGGCAACAGCCATCACCTTCAAGGGCCCGAGACTTTACTCAAAGAGGCCTCCGGGGAGTCTAGCCCTCAGGAAAGTTCACTTATGAACCCTTCCGCTGAGCGCTGCCTGCTAACAAGGTTAACCCTTATTCATACAACCGCAGCAACGCACCTTTGTATCTACAGCTTCACACTGTGCTCCCCCGCTTTAAGAGTGGGTTATCTTGTTCAGACGTCCAAGCGTGTGTGAGGGTTCTCAACATCGATTAAACAAACCATGTAGAGCTCTGTCTATTATTGCTCTTTGCAAAATTACTTTCACTTCAAGCATTCTCCCTAAGCAAAGCAGTCAGTTCTCGAATACATGCCCACAATTCTATAGAGGTCAGGTGGCGGGGCCGGGTGGGGGTGGGGGCTGTCGGTAGCACCACTCCCGAAGCTTCAACCCAAACCTGAAGCTTTTCTTCTCAGGGAACGGGGCGCAGGGGTTCCGGAGTAACAGCCCCACCACTATCTCCCAGCGCGATGCCTGTCAGCCCCAAAAACTTGGCTGTCGTTTTCCCCGGAACCAGAGCTGCTGGGGCCGCGCGAGGAATGGGGACGATGCGCTGCAGGGAAGGGGCCCAGCTTGCGAAGGGGCGTGATCGCCGGCTGCTCGTGGCAAGGGCGAGCCCCGGCGCCAGCTGTCAGGCAGCATTGCCGCGAAGCCCAGGAAAGGGACATGGAGGTGAGGAGAGGCGCCGCCCGGCAGCTCGAGAACAGGCAGAAGCAGCCACGGATACTCACTCAGCCAGGATTCCAGGCTCTCTCCTTCCGTCTCCGCCATACTGCAGCCGCCCCGGCCAACCCCGCGGCCTCAAACCTCGCGAGAGTCTGCACTGGCCGAGCTGGGGCGGGGCCTCCATGGGGGCCTGAGAGGAGCGAGTGCTGCCACCGAGGATCGCCCCTGAACGGGAGGATATTGGGAGGGCGAGTGTTTCTTTTTAGATATTACTTTTGGACCTCGCGGTGAAAGACTCTAACGCCCAGATCAATGGCTGAAATGCAAGCTGTGGAGTCTTGAATCAGTTTCCTCGGCCAGGCGTGCCGAGGGCAGTCCTTATAGGGTCCTCGTAGCCGTCCAAGATGGCTGCCCCCGTGCTGAAGGCACTGCGGTCCGGGCTCGGCCTGGTCCCGGGAGTCACTTGCGCTGTCTGGCGTGTTCCAGGGTGAGAGGACGGCAAGCAGCGAGGACCTGCGGGGAAGGAAGCCTGCGGGGTGGGAGATACAGGCAGGCCGCGCTGGGCCCTGGAGGGAGCACTGCTAAGGGGGGCCGAGATATATCAATTCAAAACTCTTAAACTAGCTGCGTGACCTGGGGCCAGTCTGAAGGCTTCGTGACTACCTAAGGCTGATATAGCGTTCTGAATCGGAGCTGAAATTGCAGCCCTGCTAAAGAGCTCAGAGTGGAACCGTCTGGGAGTTGGGAGGTAGGGAGGAGAGATGCTTTGGTGGGGAGCCTGCCTTTACGTTAGCACTTAACAAGGAGTAGGGATCCCTGGCCCACTTAAGGGAGGTCCTCCTCCTACCTCTTGGGACAGAAGCCAAAATTTTTGCGGTTCAGGTTTAGCTTGCAGTCTCCTCGTTGCGCTCTCCCTTTCCGGCGGTTTGGCAGACATGCCTATTGTGAAGTCAGGCTTATTCATTTGTGGAGTCAGCTTTTGCACGCCTCCTCTTCCTCCCTCCCAGGCCAGCCCAGGTGAGATGGAGCCGCTACGGTCCTGAGTTCAGGGATCCTCTAGTTGATAAAGAACATTACCGCAAGCCCGAGACCGAGCTCACCGAGGAGGAAAAATATGACCAGGAGCTCAAGAAGACTCAGCTCATCAAAGCAGCCCCAGCGACGACAACATGCTCTGTGTTTGCAGACCCAGTGATCAGGTTAGATGGAAACACACACTTGTTCCATGGACTGGGACTTATCTACCGTAAGGACTCCGTGATAGAGCCTTAGAAATCTAAACATGTTGTTTTTCTCCTTGAAGTAAATTCACCAACATGATGATGAAAGGAGGAAATAAAATACTGGCCAGATCCCTTGTGACCCAGGTAAACAGTTCCTGCATTTGTTACCTTTCTTTTCCCTGTAGTTTTGTGTACTGTGCTTGGTTCTTTAAGTTTCGCTTAAAAATTAGAGAGTAGGGGCTAGGGATGTAGCTCATTGTGGTCCATATCTGTAATTTCTGCACAGTGAGGGGCTGAGGCAGGAGGATTTCGGGTTCAAGTCCCAGCCTGAGCAACTAAGTGATATCTTGTCTCAAAAGTAAAAGGGATAGGGATGTAGCTCAGTGGGAAGGCCCTGGGTTCAATCGCCCGTACCGCCAATAATAATAATAATAATAATAATAAATATAATAATAAAATAATTCATAGACCTGTCATTAAAATTAACTTCCTAGGGCCGGGGATTTAGCTCAGTGGTTCCAGCACCTGCCTTGCAATCACAAGGTCCCAAGTTCGATCCCCAGTACCAAAAAAAAAAATTAACTTCTCTGTATTGTGGTTGTACGGGTTTAGTGAAGTCCTACAGGAGTCAATGAGTGACATTTACCCTGTATCACAGAGAAAAAGCCTGCTCTTTCTGTCCTAGACTACCAAAGGGGGAGGCACTTGACTTTGTCTTGAATGTGTTGAGGGAGGAGCTGCACTGCTGTAGAACTGGATGATGGAAGTAAAAGAGTAAGATATTGAGCTGAGTAAATTCTTTAGAGAGCCTGAAGCAGTCTCTTACACTGTCTCTTCTTTGCAGACTCTAGAAGCTGTGAAAAGGAAGCAGTTTGAGAAGTACCATGCTGCTTCTGCAGAGGAACAGGCAACCATCGAACGCAACCCCTACATCATCTTCCACCAAGCACTGAAAAACTGTGAGCCTGTCATTGGCCTTGTACCCATCCTCAAGGGTGGCCATTTCTACCAGGTGAATGGTCTGGCAAGAAAGCAGGGGTGGGAGACCTCAGAGTTGGGCCAAGATTGACAGCTCTCTGGAGACTGAAGACTGTCAACTGTCAGGATCTACTCATTTGAGACCTGTAGTGTAAAATTCCCATCTTCTGGCTGGGTGTGGTGTCACACCTGTAATCGCAGGACTCAGGGTAGCTGAGGCAGGAGGTTTGCTGTGAGGTCAGCCTAGACTACATAGTGAGTTCAAGGTCAGTCTTCACATAGCCAGACCCTGTCCCAAACAAAACAAACAAAACAAAATCCCATCTTCTGTGAACTCCCTGACCTTCCCTTTTGTTTATTATGTGTATTCTTTTTTTTTTTGGCACCGGGGATCAAACTCAGGACCTTGCCTTTGCAAGGCAGGCGGCGGAACCACTGAGCTAATAAATCCCCGGCCCATCATGTGTATTCTATAATTTTTTTTTTTTGGTACCGGGGATCGAACTTGGGTCCCTGCGCTTGTGCAGCAGGCGGTGAAACCACTGAGCTAAATCCCCGGCCCCCACCATGTATTCTAAACTGTAAACTTCTCATAGGAAGAGAAGGAATATCCCAGCTCTCTGTGCCAGTGTTAGCATAGCACTCAATGCATCCATAACTGCTTCACCACTGTTGAACTTAACTAGGCATCTGTGTCATATTTTTCACTGTCCTAAGTAAATTTCCTTGACTTCTCCCTTTACAGTTTAAACTGCATAGGGGTAGGAATTTTTTTGCTGCCTGCATCTTTATTGTCCAGTGTGGAACCTGGCATAGTGAGGGCCAGGCAAATGACTCTTGCACTGTTTTAGGTATCCGTTATCTGATGTGGCTAAGTCAACCTGGCTTATAAGGTTTTTAGCAATTGCTGCCTGTATCAACTTGGCAAAGCTTCCATGTAGGAGAGAAAGCGGCCAATGCTTAATGAGATTTGCTGAGTGAATGTCCCTTATGTCTGCTACTCTGAGGTCATCCAGAAATGGGGGAAGCTCAAAGCAAAAAAGATAGGCCTCCTTTCTTAGGAGCCTTACCAGGTTGGTCCAAAGGGAATGGATGGTACTTCATCAGGGCTTGGAGAGGCAGGAGGCCCCAGCCCTGGTAGGCCCTTGGAGCAACTGGCCTGTGTCCTGTCTCCTCACCCAGGTCCCTGTGCCCCTACCTGACCGACGTCGCCGATTCCTGGCCATGAAGTGGATGATCACTGAGTGCCGAGATAATAAACACCGGCGGACATTGATGCCAGAGAAGTTGTCACATGAGCTGCTGCAGGCTTTTCACAATCAGGGCCCCGTGATCAAGAGGAAGCAGGACATGCACAAGATGGCTGAGGCCAACCGTGCCCTGGCCCATTACCGCTGGTGGTAGAGAGAAAGGAGAGGGTCTGGGAGGAGCCCGAGGCCCTCTACCCGACTGAAAAGTCCCTGTGTGTAAAGGATGTAGTTTGAAGCTGGGCATGGTGGTACAAGCCTATAATCCCAGTACTTGGGAGGCTGAGGCAGGATTTTTCGGTGTTAGAGGCCTGCCTGGACTACAAAGTAAGTTCAAGGACAGCCTGAACTACATAGGGAGACCTTGTCTCAAAACAAAACAAGAAAAACACTGACACAAAGGCTGTAGTTCTTTTTTGAGGAGGGAGCGGCCTGTTTATTGTCCATTGACCCTTTGTCAGTGGGGCTGGAACTGCCTCTCTGTGCCCCGTCTTATAAAGATGAAACATTGGGCCGGGGATTTAGCTCAGTGGTTCTGGTGTCTGCCTCCCAAGTGCAAGGTCCTGAGTTCAATCCCCGGTTCCAAAAAAAAAAAGAAGAAACATTGACTTGGAAATTTCCTCTAAGAAACTCAGGGCCTAGTCTCCCCTTTCCTCAGCTCAGGACAGACCTTTGGATGCGAAAGGGAAGAAGCTGTAGCATCAGAAGATACTTGCCCTTTATTAGAAAATCCTCTCCCTGATAACAGAAGTATTGTTGATTAAAACTCATTGAAGGAAATAGGCTTATTTCCACAGTGGTCCTTTAAAAAATGTAGAAAAGGCAGTTACTGGGATAACTTGTGTTTTCCCTCTGTACCTTGACACCCTGAAGCATCTCGAGGCAACCATGGCTGTGGTTACCCATTTTATACATGGGAAATTGAGGCAACGAGGTCCTGTTGCAGCAGTGGTACAGTGCAGTGGTCAATAGGCATTGCCCTCCTCTCCGTGGTCTTGGTGGGAAGTGATAGAAGGCTGATAGGACCTCGGGGGGAAAGGGGACAGACTTGAGGCTGAGAGCAAGTCTTTGGTATTTCCCCACCTTCTAGGTGGGGAAAGGGAACAGGGCAGGATCACAGTGCAACTGGGAAGGCAGGGCAAAGCCTTTGGGAGAGGCAGAGACTTCCCTGCCAGCTTGGAAGGAGGGCTGAGGAGAGGCCAGTGCTGCAGGGAGCAAATCCCAAGCCGGAACTAGTCAGAAACCTCACTATAGTAATACTTGTGGGCAGCAGGGGTGGTCTTCCAGCCAGCGGCCCGGAACTCAATAATCTCTAGTAGCAGCAGCTGGGCCAGGTTGCTGAGGCCTGTCAGGAGCAGGAAGCCATCCCGGATCAGGACAAACAGCTCATCCATGCGCTGTCCGTTCATCTTCTCCAGCTGCTCCCCAACCCGGTGCAGCTGCAGCACCAAGCAGTCTACCTGCAGAGGCAACAGGGAAACTGGGTCAGCCCCGGGCAGGGCCAGCCTGTTGCCTATCATGTGAGAGTGATGAGTGCTTGCTCTTTACGCCATTTCATCCTCACCATCTGGTGACTGTTAACCACATCTTACGTAAAAGGAAACAAGCTCAGGGACTCGCCTAGAACATCTGGCCAGGCCTATCTCAGACTGCTTCTGAACCCCCCTTTTCCACCTCCCCATCACTGCCTGACATGGGTTTGGTTTCTGGGCCATTTGTGCCCAAAGCTGGCTGTGACTACCACCATTCCTATCATCCCTTGGCTTTCCTATTAGGAAGGAAGCTGCTGCGCCAGTCGGCTCTGCCTGCTGTCTGTTCTGGATGAACTCTCAACCCAGCAGCTTGTCTTGTAACTGTGACGGGCCCTAAATGGCCCACAGGGCTCTTGCCTGGAAGTGATTCCCTCCAAGGCCTCCACTCAGCTGAACCAGACTGCTGACCTCCACAGCCTTCTGCTCCCAGGCCACCTACCTCCTCCTCCTCGTTCAGACTGTCTGGCTGGGCCAGCCGGAAGAGGCAGTCATAGACCGGGTTCACCAGGGCCATCATGGGCATATTGTTCACCTGTTGGGGCGGGGGAGAGGCCAGAGTGGCAATGTTAGTGGCCATGAGAAGCAGTTCAGCATGGGGCTCAGGAGACAGCCATCTCTGCCTCACAGGGTGGCTGCCCAGGCCTCACCCTCAGGTAGTCAAAGATGTTGCAGATAAAGGTGACGTAGCAGACCCAGCCCTGCATGGACCGTGCCCTCAGCTGTTCCCGGGTCTGGTACTCTTGCTGCAGCCGGTTCAGGAGTCCACGCCGGAAGACATTCTGGCCTGCTTGCTTACTCTCTGCCTGTGAGCCAGGGAGAGGGCGGTGAGGGGCAGGGGTGGTGCCAAGGCCGTCCCACCTGTCCTACTCTTCTCCCTGCCCTTTGCATCTCTGTCCTGCTGGCTGGCCTCTGCTGACTCAGGAGGCGCCTTCCACAGAGCAGCTCCCTGTCTTCTGCCAACCCCCCAACCTGGATGATGGCGTAGCACATGCGTCCTGCTTCCTTGCTGAACACACGGTCCTGCAGAGAATGGTCCACAATCACATTGGCCACTTTCTCCAAATCCACAGCGCCTGGATCTAGGGTAGAGACAGGAGGGGAGTCTAGAGCTGCCTGTTGATCACATTGACCTTTACCTGCTTCCAAGAGGGATTTGAGATGTTCGCAGTAGTGCACTCCAGCTATACACTTAATTTAAGAAATGAAGGAGCTGGGGATGTAACTCAGGGAGTCCTTGCCTAGAATGCATAAGGCCTTGAGTTTAATGCCCAGCAGTGCAAAAAAAAAAGAAGAGCCAGGGATGTAGCTCAGTGGCACAGTGCCTTCCTGGCAATCTCAAGGCCCGAAGTTCGATTCCCGTTACCAAAAAAAAAAAACCTAGAGAGGAAGAGCTGGGCATGGTGATGCAGGCCTGTGATCCCAGCACTTTGGGAGGCTGAGGCAGGAGGATTGCAAGTTTGAGCCCAACCTGGGCAACTTAGGGAAACCATGTCTCAAAAACAAAGGGCTAGGGATTTAGCCCAGTGGTTTCGCCGCCTGCTGCGCAGGTGCAAGGACCGGAGTTTGATTCCCCCGGTACCCAAAAAAAGATAAAAACAAAGGGCTGGAGATTTAGCTCAGTGGCACTGTGCCTGCCTCGAAAGTGCAAGGTCCTAAGTTCGATCCCCAGTACCAAAAAAACCCAAAAAAACCTGGGGAAGTAATTCAATCTGAAGGCCCTAGGTTCAAACGCCAGTAGTGAAAAAACAACACTAGAGAGAAGACCCAGGAAGTACTGGTATGTGTGAGGAGCTCTAGCAGTCACTGCCCTGGTTACTCACAGAGAAAACAGGGAAGGTTATGTGGCTGGTAGCAACCAATCAAAGTACGGGTCTATTTTATTAGGTCGCACATTTTTTCCTGGGACTGGGTTGAGGAAGGAACACTGATCATTGAGGCTTCCACAGAAGTTTCAGAATAGTGTTCCTGTCACACACACACTGTGCACAGGCCCCTGAAAGCCGGCCCTGCAGGGCCTCCGCCACGCTTGGCCTGGCACCTGACAGGCTTGCTCACTGTTGGCCAGATCAAACTTCTATCCTGAGTGTAGTGGGAAGGCATTGGTCCAGGGCAATTCCATATCTCCTCTGCCAAGCTGGATTCTCCCTTCTTTCCCGAGTCACGGAACTTTACACATTTAAGAGAGCTGGCTGCAGCAACACAGAAACCAGCAAGTCTAATGTCAAGGCTTAACGCATAGGAACTATGTACTCGTTTGTGAGTACTTTTTTTTTTTTTTTTTTTTGGTACCAGGGATCGAACTCCGGTCCTTAGCTTGAGAGGCAGGCGGTGGAACCACTGAGCTAAATCCCCAGCCCTTGTGAGTACTTTTAAACAAGGCTTTACCGTGTGAGAGATGACTTTGTGATTCATCCTCCCAAATACTGGCCCAAAGGTAGCTTGTCTTTCCAGTCCAAGAGTTAGGTTGTGACTTGCATTCTCAGGAAGTGAAGGGAGAAGAGGGCTTGGGCATTCCCTGGCCCTGGGGCTCAGCTCCTTCTCTGCAGCTCCTGCCTGGCTCCCAAGGGTTCCCGTGCTCACCTTTGAGTGCTGTTTTCAGCAGCTGCTGGGTCTCTGCATCAAAAGACTGGATTTTATACTCCTCTCTACCGGCCTCCCCCATGACTACCCAGCCCCAGCAGCTCTTCACTGGGCTGGGACTAAGGATAGCACCTGAGGAAGAGAAGAGAAGGGAGAGGCCTCAGATGTGCAGCACGGGGCCTCCAGTTCCCAGTCCTGCTTTCCCTGGGTGGGGCCAGCCAATGCTTGGGACAGGCGCACCGGTCCACGGCATTCGGTGGCTGGCTGACAGCCCGCAAAACTCGGCTTCTGGTGGAGTCTGAGACACCTGCTGCTCAAGCTTAGGAAACCCCAGGCTTCTGGGATAAAAGATGAAGGGTAAATGCACCTACCCTCCGGTCCCAGTAGGAGGCAGGTTGTTCTCAGCCGCTGTCAGGTAGATTTGGGGGCAGGATACACTGAGCTGGAGGTGTAGACTTCCCTATACAAACCCGCCCGGAAGCTGCTAGCTCAGCTAGATTCCGGGCTGGTGACAGGCTGAAGGCTTTAAGCTGGGGATCGCTCTACAACAGCGTAAGTCCCAGCCCCTCCCTCCAACCTTCTCCCCCGGCTTTCGACAGAATCCTTCTCAGTCCACAAAACCCACCCCTGCAGCCGTCGGGCTGCGGCCGACCAGCTCGGGCGAGTGTCGGAGCCTCGTCGGCCGCCGCTGTCGCTCGGAGTAGGAACTCCTACTGTGCCGGCCAGCTTCGACTGGTTAAACTGGGCTCCCGAGTGGCAGAAACCCGGCCCTACCCACTCGGGACTCCCAATTCCTAGGCTGCATTCTGGATCCTTCCCCTTAAAGGGTGGTTCCCGCTGGAGTTCCCTCTCGGGACTCGATGCCTTTCCTCTGGCCACAGCAAGCGACCTTAGACCTTAGGGGTCTTCAAACCTCAGCAGTCTTCCCAAGCCCGGGACGCCCTTCCCCGCGGCGCGAGGCCCGCTGCGGAGCCCGCTTGAGAAGAGGCCCACCGCGGGGGAGGCGGGAGAGCGCCTGACCCCACCTGCCGGGAGGGCGTCGCGCGCGTGTGCCCAGGGGTTACGGCGGGCATGGCGCGAGCGCCCGTGCGCGGGGCCGCTGAGATCATCGCCTGGCGCGGTGCGTGGCAGGTCGTCTCGCCAGCGCCACCTGGCGTGCAAAGAGCCGCCCTCGCGTCCCGCCCGCTGCTGGCACTACGCCGGGTGTAAGGCCGAGGCGGGGACTGTCGGGAAAGTTCGGCAACACTGCCACCACCGCGTCGGGAGACGCTCACCCTGGGCTGTCCCCTCCTCACCCGGCGCGCTCTGGCCCTCAACAGGACCGTGACGGCTCGAGCGAGCGCACTGGGGTGGACCGCTTCACCCTCGGTAAAGCACGGTGAGACCCCGCCCCGTCACTCCATCGGTCTCCGTGGCGGGGCTCAGGCGACCTGGGTCGGAGGAGACTCACCAGCCCGCGTGGCGTGGGAGGAGCCCGCGGAGGGCAGCGGGTCTGGGGCTGTCTGGGTAGCATCTTCACCTGCGCCTGTCTACGCTCCCCAGCCAAGGTAGAGAAGGCGGAGTGGGGAGGCGTTAAGGGCTGGGGCCGATCTCACTCGCCGTCCTGCTCCAATGCTCTGGCAGCTAAGTTTCAAATCCAAGGGGCAGTCAGTCTAAGGGATAGTTGATAACAGGGTGCTCCTCCATCTTTCTTGGGGGGGTTAGGGTAATGCTGCTGGATGAGCTTCGCTGCTGGCTCCTTGTCAGGTGTAATTCTACATAATTTGGGGGGGAAAATGATCTCACAATTAAATTATGATTAGGCCTAGTTTTCCTGCCTACAGAGTGGCTATGGCTTGTGGAGCCATAACTCTTCTGCCTCCGGTCACAGCTAAGACCTCAATGGTCCTGTGATGCTGTGACGCTCCAGGGCAGGATTGCATCACCTGAAGACATTTTGTGGTTCCTTGAGAACTGAGTAGTAAGAGAAAGGTTTCACCTGGGGAGGGACAAATTCCTAATCAAGATAAGTTCTTCATCCACCTTGGGTCTTCATCTGCCTAAGTTCCTCATTGTCCTAGGATTATCGCCACCCTCTGAGTCATCTGTTACTCCGGATGTACGGAATAAAGGTGTGGCAGCTTGGGGTTGCTTCGTGTTTGCTGCCCAGAGCAGCACTGATAAGGCCCAAAGCTCAGCTTCTTCTCCAAGTCTCATTTCCTGTCTTTATAAATTAATTTGGCTTGAGCAGTCCTGACTCACAGGAGACCAGGAGTCACTGCTGGGTTTCTGTTAATGTCCTCTTTCCTTGTTCCTTACAGCTCAGGACAAGCCATGATGGTGGACTTGCATGGCCAAAGTTCCCTCCTCCTGTTAAAGAGATGCCAAAGCGGTCACATTTCTGTTGTCCATTTTCGGACAATTCAACTGCAGCAAGAGGAGCATAAACCTAGGCTGGAGATTTAGCTCAGTGGTACTGCGCCTGCCTTGCAAGCACAAGGCCCTGAGTTCAATCCCTGGTACCACAAAAAACAAAACCAAAACAAGAGGAGCATAAACCTTCAGTGGAATTTCATAAAAAAATACATTGAGATGTGGACTGGGGATATAGCTCAGTGGTGGAACACTTGCCTCCTTCCTCCTAAGGCCCTGGGTTAGCACTGAAACAAAAAGCAACAAAAATCAGGCAGCTAGCCGGGCATTGCATTTAGCTCAGTGGTTCCGCCGCCTGCCTCCCAAGCACAAGGACCAGAGTTCAATTCCTGGTACCAAAAAAAAAAAAAAAATCACACAGCTGCCCAGGCCTCCTATGCCAAGATCCTGTGGGCCATGGAGTTCCCTCCAGCCACAACCTGGACCTTCAGAATCAATAGCCAGGGTCCAGATGGAAGGTGACAAGGGGCCAAGAGCTCACTGGCAGGAGGGGGAGCAGCCACACTGGGGTCACTCCCGGCAGAAGTAAGTGCAGGAGCTGGAGCTGAGCTCTGGGAGAGGGCAAGGTAACCACCACCAGCCAAGCCCACAAGCACACAAGGGCAGGAGGGTGGCAGTCATGTTCCGTGTTTTCTTCCCTCATACCCCTGTAACCCATTTCTCCTCTGCATCTAGGTACACGTGTAGATCCCAGGGCTCTGGTAACCCCCTGGGTGCCAACTGTGCCCCTGGCAATCTGCCTAGTCCTTTCCTTCTCCCATCCCTGTCACTGGGCTGCTTCAGGGCCATGGCCCTTCTGGGGTCACTGAGAAAACACGCAGTGCCATGCTGAGCCTAGGAGGACACTGAGTCGGCATGCCTGCCACCTGGTGCCCTGTGAGGGGCGCCATCTGGGGGAAGGGCTGCACCTCAAGCCCTCCTGCTCAGCACCTGCCTGCCCTTTTGGGCTTCATTCGGGGCTTGGCCTGTTGTAGAGCCTTTACAGACACAGAGACAGGGCCTGGGAGGCTCAGCTGGGACCCTCCCTCCAGGTCTAGGAATCAGCTGCAACTGCTGGGCCAGGAATTCAAGGAAGCCAGGGTCCCTTTCCTCATTCTTCGTTGGTTTTTTTTGGAGACACAGTCTATGTAGCCCAGCCTGATGATCCTCCTGCCTCAGCCTCCCAAGTACTGGGATTACAGGCATGAGCCACCATGCATGGCCTCCTCATCCTTTCTGAACAAGGATGTGGATGGTACAGGAAGGTGGGAGAGGCCAGGCTTGTTGGCAGACTGTAATCTCAGCACTCAGGAGGCTGGGGCAAAAGGATCACTGCAAAGTCAAGGATAGCCTGGACCACATAGCGAGACCCTGTCTTAAAAAAACCAAAAGGAAGATGGAAGAGTAAGATGAGGAATGTGCTTTTTGCTTTAATGTCTTTTAAATAAGTGGATGGGGAAAAGCCCAAGTGTGGGGACCAGACTCTTGGAAAGAGCCCCAGCCCAGCCTTCTGCACCAACGCCTCCGCCCCTTCCAGAACTGTGAGAGCCCCCAGCAGGCCGGCTGTGAAGGGAGGATGGCAGCTGATCCTTCTGGGTTTGCGCTGGATAGAGGAGAAACAACCACAAGCTGCTTCCCACTGCCACTGGCCCCACAGCCGGAGTCCAGGGTGCTGCTGTTCTTTCATGGAGAAAGACCTTGCCCTTCTGGTGGTGTCCCAGCGGATAGGTCAAGACTGCCACCCTGCTCCCAGTCATACTTCACACTCAGGACACCTAGCCTGGTGCTTGGACCAGGCAGCACCACTCAGCACGACATAAGATCCGAGGTTTGAGTCTTGCTTCTTTTGCAGGTGGCCTCCAGTGAAGAGCTTGGGGCCTTCCTGCCCTCCAGGCTAGCTGTCTGCCTTCTTCATGCAGTGGAAGAGGTTACAGAAGAGCTCGTACCAGAAAAACACAAAGCCTGTGGAGATGGCAGCCTTTAGCAGGCTTGGGGACAGACCCTTGAAGAAGCCTCGCCCGCCTTCTTCTCGCAGCACCTGCTTGATGCAATCCAGGAGGCCCGTGTAGCTCCGCACCTAGGGAGAGGAAGGCCAGGTTGAGGAAGGAGTTGGTGATTAAAACAGGGATGCAGGGCTGGAGATTTAGCTCAGTGCCACCACCTGCCTCGCAAGCGCAAGGTCCTGAGTTCGATCCCTGGTACCAAAAAAAAAAAATAGGGATGTACCTGGCACACCACAGCTCCCAGTAAATACTTGCTGCTGAAGGAAAGAACACAAAATGGACAGCAAATAAATTACTCTTGTTCTGTCTATTCCAAGTGGGCTAAGTCAGACTTAACAGATGAAGTGCCTGGAAGTCAGCAGCTGGACAGAGCTCCTTCCAGCTGAGGAGGGCTGGGATCACTGTGGCCCTGAAGGACCCAGTGACAATGCCAGATCCTCCCTCCACAGGTCTTTTGGAGTATTTATCTCATTCCACTGGTCCTCCCAGGCAGATCTGAATCACACTCGCTAACTCTTAGCATGACCAGCGCTGGACCTTCAGCCTGGCCTCCCTGTCTCCTAACATCACAAACTACTGCCAGATCCACGTACCCCCAGGGCCTTGCTCCCCTCTAAAAGCTCTGGTAACCCTTGATGATGACATCACAGAATCAAGGCCAAGTTCTCCAGCCTGGTGTCTGAAGCATTCCACCATTTGGCCTCAACCTGTCTCCCTGAACTTGGCCCCCACTGGTCCTTCCACCAGCCTCTCCTGCTCACCCCAACTGCTGGCCAAACTAGCACACCAGTCTTCCTTAAAAGCAGAGCCTCTTTCCTTGGGCGTGGTGGTGCACACCTGTAATCCCAGTACTTGGGAGGCTGAGGCAGGAGGATCTCCACCAGTTCAAGGCCCGCCTGAGCTACACAGTGAAACCATGTCTTTAAAAAACTAAAAGAAAAAAAAAAAGAGCAGGATCTCTCTCCTCCATCCTAGATGCTCTCCCTGTTCAAATTCAAACTGTCTTCAGGGCAAGCTGGTAAATGGAAAGAGGAGGTTACAAAACCTTGCAGTTGGTGTTTATCCAAAGAAACTAAACTAGAGAGGACAGTCTCTAAACTAGAGAGGGCGTGCAGGGGCTAGAGGTACCCACTGGTCAGGAGCTGAGGGGGCCGGGGATTTAGCTCAGTGGTTCTGCCGCCTGCCTCGCAAGTGCAAGGTCCTGAGTTCAATCCCCGGTACCAAAAAACAAAAAAACAAAACAAGGAGCTGAATGTTGGTCCCTTCATGTGCCCAGGGAGTGCCAAGGTCAGAACTGTCTGTGTGACAATGGCTCACCTGGCCGAAGGCAGCCCTGGCATGCTCAAACCCGCCAACCTGAAGCCGTTTCTTGAAGAGGTCCAGGGGATACGTAAGGGTCTTGCTGATGATTCCGGCTCCAGAGCCACAAAGCAGGTTTTTCAGGTTTCCTGAACCAGGGAAGCAAGATTAAGGGGAAGGGTGGGAGAAATGCAATTAATGATGGATGACTTAAAGGTCATTAGGACTAATCCTTCACCACAACCCCCCAAGCATCCCTGGGTCTCAAAGGAGAGCCAGAGCCAGACATAGCCACTGGCACCAGGAGTGGTAACTGACTGCAGGCTGGACAGGTCAGGGCAGCAGGGCATGAGTCTGCACACAACAGTCCTGCAACTAGAGACCACAAGGGCCTGCAGGCTCAGGCAAGGGACTCAGATTCATGCTGGAGAGGGAACATGGCCCTCCCCACCAAACAACAGCAAACAAAAAACCAAAACCACAACCAAAACCAGCAGGCAGTTTATAAGTTGGGTTTCAGACAAAAAAACCTCTGGACCAATCACTAAAATTTTGGTGACTAGTGATGGGTGTGGAAAGAGTTGGAAGAAACAAATTCAACTCTAAACTGCTGGGTTTGCCTGTTCAGTTGGCCATGCTACTGGGCCAGGAACAGGGAACAGAGGCGCCTGAGCTGGCAGAAAATGATTTCCTGATTCAGGGAGAGATGTGCGTGTGGGCTGGGTTGATCTGCTTGTGGAGCTGCTCACCAGTTTGCTTTCCATCGGCTGGTATGGCCCAGTCATAGGCGTGCTTCAGGGACCGGTAGCAGGAGAACTGCAGCCCAGCGTAGGGGAAGATGGCGATCAAGGTGGGGGCCAACCCTTTGTAGAAGACCAGGGGGCCCTCGGTCCTATACATGGTCACCACGGCATCTTGCAGGGTCTTATAGACCTGGACACGCACATGTGCACTGTGAGTGAGCTCAGTGAGGCAGTTTCAGTCCTGATCAGCCCAACATACCTCTGGTCCCCTCCTCTAAAGACACAGCTAATAGCAGTGTAACTTCTGCCAAGAGGACAGGCCAGGAAAACACTGGACGCAACTTCCAAGGGTGTGCACAAAAATGTTTCCAAAGAGTCACCATAGCCAGGAGTGGTGGTGCAGGGCTACAATCCCAGCGGGCTGGGCAGGTGAGGCAGGGGGGTCACAAGGTTGAGCCCAGGCCAGGGAACTCAGTGACTTAGTGAGACGCTGTCTCAAAATTTAAAAATAAAAATAAAAACCACAAAGGGCCAGGGATTTAGCTTAGTGGCGCTGGGCCTGCCTCGCAAGCACAAGGTCCTGAGTTCCATCCCCAGTACCGAAAAAGAAAAATAAATAAACAAATTTGCAATCCTCCTGCCTGAGCCTCCTAAGTGCCTGAGATTATAGGCATGGTCCACTGCAACCAAGATCACATAGACCAGCTTTACATGTGATTCAAAATGTTCCAAGAGGTTTTGGCCTGGCCCAGCTGCACGGTGGTGAGACACCTGGCTGACAGCAGGTCTGAGAATGCTGCAGCCACTCGGGAGGACGTCTGTGAAAGGACAGTGGTGCCACTGTACCAGGCACCAAGGGGAGGCCACCAGCAAGAGCAAAGATCCTCCCCAGAGCTCCCACTTTGCTTTTCTGCCTCTAAGAGGAAAGAAAGAGTAGACAGGTCTCTTCAAAATTAATTTCCTTGTAGGATATGGACAGGGAGACAGAACAACACGGTTAGGTTAACTTCTCTGTGAAAAGATTAAGGCAGGGGGACTTCACTATGGTGCCAACTGAAACTGGATGGTTTGAGGAATTTTGCTATCGTCTCTCTAATCCTGATTCCTTGCAAAGTCAGATAAAGTTTCAGCTGGCTGGGATCACAGGAGTGTTACCACCCTCGGCTTCCATCTCACTTAAGCTTCACCCTTGTCTCCCAGATGGTTCCCAGGGGACTTTGCCCTTCCCAATCAAAATGTCGACAAGGTGTCTCAATGAAAGGGTCTCCCCATCCAGCATCACCACTCTGACAAATGTGAAGAACCACAAGCAACAAAACTGCAATGACTCTTAAATTTATCCCAGTTGAAATTTCTAAATAAATTGTCCTACCGTCCCCTCCAACTAAAGCAGAAGTGAGACAGTGGGAAAATCCTTTCTTGGTTGAGACCACACAAACACACACACGCGCGTGCGCACACGCACGCACGATGCCATTCTTTAAAAAAATTTTTTTTGGTGCCAGGGATCCAACTTAGGACCTTGCACTTATGAGGCAGGCACAGTGCCACTGTGCCAAATCCCCAGCCCGATGCCATTCTTAAATATGCCTAGGAAGCAGATATGTGGTGGAGGTCTATGCTCTCAGCAAGTCCTTCCTTCAGTCTGACTCACTTCCTATTTCTTTCAACCTATTCTTTGTGGAAGCCAAGGACACGCCCAGAGTAACACAGCCAGAGTTCTGGAGTCTCGCTTTCCCGGATGCCTGTCTTCATCCAGCCCACCACAGGGCACTTGTTTGTTCTGTTTCACACCGTAGATCTGTCTCCCAGCGAGGCTGTGCGTTCTGGGCAGGAACAGGGCACCCTGCACACTGCTGGCCAAGGTTATGGGTTTGCCCATCTCGCTGCTACCCTCAGAACCCAGGAACCCTACTTCGCACACACCTTCCTTCTCTGGGCCCCCTCGTCTGGCTCCAACCACTCACCCTGGGCTCACCCTGAGCTGCAAAGCGGGTGCGCAGAACGTCCACAGGGTGTATGGTGAGGGTGGCTGCACAGGCAGACAGCCCGCCACACACAAAGTGCGCTGAGAACTCGTGGGTGTCATACACGTTGGCTCTGTGGACCAGCTCGGTCAGCAGCTGAAAGGACAAAAACTGCAAGAGAAAGTGAAGAAGTCACTGATGGCCTGAGGGATGTTGGCAAAGACCAAATCCTCCCAACACACCACATGCCGCCCAGGTGAGGCCAGGCTTGGGAGGAGAAGCTCAGGAGACGGCAAGGATCCATGGCAAACACAAGAACTACTTATATAATCCTGTGTAGCACTCAGAGGCCTCACCTTCAAGCAGAGAGAAAAGAAAAAAGAAAAAGCAATTCAGATGCCATTGAAAAAGAGTCCTACCAAAGAGTTTAAAAAGTATATGGGAGGGGCCGGGGATTTAGCTCAGTGGTTCCGCTGCCTGCTGCGCAAGCGCAAGGACCAGAGCTCGATCCCCGGTACCAAAAAAAAAAAAAGTATATGAGAGGGCCAGGGATTTAGCTCAGTGGTTTCGCCGCCTGCTGTGTAAGTGAAAGGACCCAAGTTTGATCCCCGGTATATGGAGGGGCTGGGGCTGTAGCTCAGTGGCAGAGCACTTACCTAGCATGTCTGAGGTCCTGGGTCATATCCCTGGCACCACAAAACAAAACAAAGCAAAACAAAAAACAAGGGTGGTGTAGCGGTGCACACCTGTATGTCAGAACTCTGGGAAGCTGAGGCAGAAGGATCACAAATTTAAGCCCAGCCTGGGCAATTTAGTGAAACTCTTGTCCCAAAAGGGGGGGTGGGCTGGGGAGTTAGCTCAGTGGTGCCACCGTCTCCCTCGAAAGTGCAAGGTCCTAAGTGAAAGCGCAAGGTCCCAAGTTCTAACCCGGTCAAAAAAAAAGGCTGAGCCGCTCGCCTGTAATCCTAGCACTCGGGAGGCTGAGGCAGGAGGATCACCACAAGGTCATTGGAGGCCAGCCTGGGCTACATAGTGAGTTCAGGGCCAGCCTGAACTACAAAGGGAGACCCTGCCTTAAAAAAAAAAAGAGGCTGATATAATCAGTGCAAAGATCAAAGATCCCAGATTCACTACTGAAGAAAAAAATCCAAAGTACCTTGGTTCATGAACACTTCTGCTCACAATTTGGTTCTCAAACAAAAGTGTTTGAGGGCCGGGGATTTAGCTCAGTGGTTTCACCACCTGCTGCGCAAGCGCAAGGATCTGAGTTCGATCCCTGGTACCAAAAAAAAAAGTGTTTGACAAAATTTTTGCTTCCATTCACAAACTCCACATTGGTGACAAACACAACCATGGCCATCTCCCCCACACAAATACAAATGCAGCCACCTTTCCCCAAATTGTAAAACAAATTACGTTTGTGAACCGAGGCACCACTGTTATATGGAGAGGGAGGATAAGGCAACTTGGGTTCAAGGCCAGAGTAGGCTACACAGTGAGATCATGTCTCAAAAAGCCACAGAGGGACAGAGAGGGGCAGTGATGGGGCTGGGAACTTCCTGTGTAGCCCAGTGGTAGAGCACTTACCCAGCACATGAAAGGCCCTGATACTGCAAGAAATACATACACAGGCCAAAGCGTATGGAGAAAGCTCTACTGATGCACTTAATTTTGTGAGTATGAGGAAAAGATGAGACCATGATTGGTGGCAGGGAACCCCCAGCACAGCTGGGGTGGTGCTGTCTGACAATCACTCTCCCCTAGAGGAGACTGTGTGGGGAACATGATCCCAGGGGAAACCCTCACACTCAGACCCCCTCTTGCCACCTCTGCACACCTCAGCATTTACTTAGCACTGTAAAGCTGCTGTGTGCCAGACGGGGACCTGGAACGGCCGGCTGTGTGCCATAGGCACTGCTGTGGGAAGAGCATGCAGAGGTCACCCTGGGGCTAGCTATGTTGGGCGGGGATGTGTTTCTCCCCTTGCCACGTTCTTTTATTTTTATTTTTTTGTGGTGCTGGGGTCAAATCCAGAGTCTTGCACATGCTGAGCTCCTAGTCTACCACTGAGCTCCCCTGCTCCTTTCCCACTAGTACTTTGGTAGAGTTAATGACATACGCTTTCTGTGCTTGTCTTGTTTTTTATGGTTATGCATATGAATTTTTATTTACAGATAAAGAATTTGATTCATGACATAGCACGAATCCTGGCTGTGTGCCTCAGTCTTATCTGCAAAATCAGATTGACAAGAGAACCAGACTCACAGGACTGCTGTGAGACAGTGTAAGGAGAGAGCTTAACCCAGAGACTAGGCTCTCAGTGCAAAGGCGGCCATTACCAGACCCACTACTGGGCCACTGCACTGTGTGCCCTCAGCGGAAGGAATAAGTGATGAGGAGCAAGAAGCCATGGTTCGAGTCCCAGCCCCAGCTTACATGGGGCATGTGATCTCATCAGCTCACATAACCTCCCTGGGACCCATGAACCACCTGCTCTACCTTCCTCAAAGCTGTCATGAGGCTCAAATGAAGCATGGTGAAGGTACTACTTCAGAAACTGAAATGTGTCCTTCCACTATCTTGGAGCCAGCAGAGGCCTCCTGGGAACAGAACTTCTACAAGGCAAACATGTCTGGAAGACTGTGGTGGAAGGCTATTTTCTCAGGCTATAAGCAGGGTCTCAGGAACCAAAGGAAACACACAGCTCTTCTTAAAAGTGAAGGTGTTGGGCTGGGGATTTAGCTCAGTGGTTTTGCCCCCTGCTGCGCAAGCACAAGGACCCGAGTTCAATCCCTGGTACCAAAAAAAAAAAAAAGTGAAGGTGTTTATGTCCTGATGTAACTAAATTCTACTTGGGCAAGAGATGTGCTTATGTATACAAGGCAGGAAGCTACACCATAACTCCAAGGGGGCAAGCTGAACAAAACCAGAGTGATCTGGGAAAGGTAACTCAGGCCCATGGAAACAGTGGTGTGGTTTGTGCCAAATGCTGAAGCAACCTTACTGCTAAGACCATTGGACACAGAATCCGTGTGATGCTGTGCCCCTCAAGGATTTAAACTAATGAAAAAAAAAGTGGATTTGTGCTTTTGTATTAAAAACACACAACAATTGAAAGGCATGGTATTGCCCTTCGCCAAGCCTCTCAGGGGCATGGTGTCAAGCCAGTCCCCTACATTTAACACCTAAGTCACTGGGATGCAGATGAGGAAGAAAGGAAGGAAAGGTTCAAGGTCTAGGTGAGTCTGTGGTCAGGTAATTCCCGGCTAAGCCAAGTGGGAAGCATGAGATGCCTCTCTCTGCCACTCCAGGCAGTATTCCTGCCACTTTACCCTCCCTCTGCCCCTCCATTGAGCAGTATGACCCAGGGCATGGCCAGGACCCCTGCCACTTACTTGGACAGCACCATAGCCTACGGAGAGAAGCTGGGCTGGAATGTGTCCTTTCCAGAACGCTGTTGGCCCCTCCTCCCGAAAAATCTGCCTGCTGGCCTGCAGGATCCCATGGTACTTAGCTTTCGGGTCACCGT
This sequence comes from Heterocephalus glaber, assembly GCF_053883595.1. Taxonomy (NCBI): domain Eukaryota; kingdom Metazoa; phylum Chordata; class Mammalia; order Rodentia; family Bathyergidae; genus Heterocephalus; species Heterocephalus glaber. Next base: position 6,693,300 of record NW_028258173.1, on the reverse strand, counting down.
GAGACAGGCGCTCAATCTGAAGCTGGGGACCAAAATCAAAAGGTCAGGATGGTGGCAGATGAGGTGAAATGAGAAGGGAAAATTTCAGAAAAGGTAATGAAGGTGACAAGTGCTTCACTGACAAAATTCCAAGTTTTAGGAACTGCTTCTGCAAGAAGGACTGAACTTGTCATCCAGCCTACTGCACAGAAAAAGGGGGAAAGGGTACCTGGAAACGGATCTTGATGACATCCAAGGGACTGATCAGCACCCGAGTAACAAGTCCAGACACAGACCCTGCCACCGCCACCTCGAACTTGGAGTTATTCCTGTCATCCGCCTTTGGGTCATAGCCGACCATCCCTGCCTCTGGCCCATCCAATGTCCATCAGTATCAAGCTAAATGCAAGAGAATGGAATGAACAGGCTTCATGGGAAATCATTCACTCCCAGTGATAAACGGCTTTCCAATGACCTGTGGCAACTTTATGGCAGGTCCCGGCTTAGTGGAAAGTGTCAGCCCAATCAAGTGAACCCCGGGGGAACTGTCAGACTTGTAGGGCCAGAGGGCAAGGCTTGGGATTCTCTAACAAGCCCCCGCTATACAAAGGAGCCCAGTGAGCCTCTGAGCCTTCACCTTTCCCTCCCTCAGTCCTTGCACACGCTTCAGGCCCACGCTGGCGCTGTGGGGTTGAGTTATGCTATGAAACGATGCCACCAGGCCCCACCTGGGCCATCTTCCTCTCTACTCGCGTAACTGGGGTGGTCTGGGTGCTTCTGGCAGTGCCTAGGAAACTTCCTAACTACCAGCCTTGCCTCTGCCCAGTTCCACCCTCCTCTCTTCCAAGGCCAGCTCCTCTCATCCACCACAGCTCAGCTGCAGAGTGCCTCCTCCTGGAGATGTGTGTGTATTTCTCCCTTCCAGCATTTCCAGCACTAATGTGATTTCTCTGTCCCTTCTGCCCCAGGGAAGAGGGCTTGAAATGGGCAGTCAACTACTTATGGCTCCAAAGATCAGCACAGTTTTCACAGTAAAAGCTTAAAAAATTGTTAATGAATAAATGGTTAGGGCCGGGGATTTGGCTCAGTGGTTTCGCCGCCTGCTGAGCAAGCACAAGGACCTGAGTTCGATCCCTGGTACCAAAATAAATAAATAAATAAATAAATAAATAAAAATTAAAATAAATAAATAAATGGTTAAAAACCAAATAGTGGGCCGGGGATTTAGCTCAGTGGTTCCACCACCTGCCTTGCAAGCACAAGGACCCGAGTTCAATCCCCGGTACCAAAAACAAAAAAAACAAAGCCAAATAGTGGGCCCGGGATTTAGCTCAGTGGTTCCAGCGCCTGCCGCGCAAGCACAAGGTCCCAATTCCTGGTACCAAAAAGAAAAAAAGAAAAAAACCAAATATTAATAACCTTATAGAAAGTTTAAAAAATCCCTACCATCTTTATTTTATTTTTGTGGTCTCCAGAGCCTTTTCATTAAGCCACATCCCCAGCCCTTTAAAAACTTTTTTTCTTTTTTCTGGTACCAGGGATCAAACTCAGGACCTTGCACTTTCGAGGTAGGTGTGGTGCCACTGAGCTAAATTCCTGGCCTTTAAATTTTTTTACTGTGAGACAGGAGCTACCCAGGTTGGGTTCAAACTTGTAATTCTCCTGTCTCAGCCTCTCAGAGTACTGGGATTACAGGTGTGCACCACCATCCCTGGCTTTTTTTCCCCCTGGTACTAGAACTTGAATCCAGGGCCTTAACACACGCAAGACAAATACTCTACTACTGGGTTATACTCCCATCCCTTTGCTTTTATTTTGATTGAGACAGGGTCTTATCCAGCCTGGCCTCAAATTTGTGATGCTCCTGCCTCAGACTCCCAAGTAGCTGGGATTACAGCCATCCACTAGCATACCCAGCAGAACCCTACAACATTAACACTTTTTATGTCATGTATTCTGTTTTGGGTTCTTTCCTTATATCCTGTCTCTCTCTTTTTTTTTTTGTACTAGGATTGAACTCAGGACCTCACACTTGCCAGAGAGGCAAGGCACCACTGAGGTACATCCCTGGCCCAGTATCCTGTCTTCTGAAATACAAAATGTCATAAATTTTTTTTTCTTTTTGAGACAGGGTCTTGCTTTGTAGTTCAGGGTGGCCTTGGACTCAATATGTAGCCCTGGCTGACCTTGAATTTGTGGTGATCCTTCTCCCTCAGTCTCCTGAGTGCTGAGATTACAGGCGTGGGCCACAATGCCTGGCAAAATGTTTTCATGCTGTTACAAGATCTTTGTCACATGCCTGTAATCCTATCACTCTGGAAGGCAGAGGCAGGAGAATCCCAAGTCCACTCAAACCTGGGCAATTTAGCAAGACTCTATCTCAAAATAAAAATAAGGCTGGGGATTTAGCTCAGTGGTTTTGCCCCTGCTGTGCAAGCGCAAGGACTTGAGTTCGATCCCGGTACCAAAAAATAAAATAAAATAAAAATAAAAAATAAAAATAACAGGCTGGGTGTGGTGACACACACCTGTAATCCCAGCAGGAGGATTTCTGTGAGTTCAAGGCCAGCCTGGGCTACACAGCAAGACCCTCTCAAAGAACGAATGACAGACAGGGTTGGGAATGTAGCTCAGTGATGGAGTACTTCCCTAGCATGTAGGAGGTTCTGGGTTCAATCTCCATTAATTGGGGAAAAAAGGACTCTGGCAAGCTGAGGCAGAAGGATCCTAAGTTTGAGCCCAGCCTGGGCAACTTAGGGAGACCCTGTCTCAAAATAAAAAATTAAAGGTGGCGGGTGGGGGGTGGGACTGGGGATGTAGTCCTACTGCCACGGGGGGAAGTGATGAAATACCATGCAGCTGGGCTGGGGTGTGTGTAAAAAAGTAGTAGAGCACTTGCCTAAGATTTACAAGGCTCTGGGTTTGATTCCAGTTTTGTAAGTGGAAAAAAGCCACATACACACACAATGAAATATTGTGCAGCCCCTACAGAAAAATGAACCAGAGATACACAGACTCCCTTGGAAAGACGCCCACAATAGATCAAACATTGAAAAAGCAGTTTCAGAGCAATATCCTTCATATAATTCCCTTCTTGTAAAAGAAAAATAGTAATCTACATGTTCTCCATATAGCTCCAAAAAGCACTGAAACAAAATCTGTAAGAACACACAAACCAAGCCAGGTGTGGTGGTGCACACCTGTCATTCCCAGTACACAGGAGGCTGAGGCAGGAGGATCACTGCGACTTTGAGGCCAGCCTGAACTACATAGTGAGATCCTGTCTCAAAAAACAAAAAACAAGGGCTGGGGATTTAGCTCAGTGGTTTCGCCGCCTGCTGCGCAAGCGCAAGGACCCGAGTTCGATCTCTGGTACCAAAAAAACCCCAAAAAAACAAAAAACCCAAAAAAAGAACACACATCAACAGTGGTAGTTAAACTGCCACTGTGGAAAAGAAAGAGAAGTAAGGCAGATCTCTCTCTTTCTGTAAATATATACATATATATTTTTAACTTTAGATATGTATATTTTATTTTTGTCAATTAAATTTCAATAAACATTAAAATTAAAATAAAATGACAAGGGCAGGGGATATAGCTCAGCAGCACTGCACCTACCTGGCAAGTGCAAGGTCCTCAGTTCAGTTCCTGGTACTAGAAAAAAATAAAATAAAATGACAATAAAAACTAGTAATAGTCACTAAAATTGAAAGCTTCTATTCTAACAAGTCACAATGAAAAAATGAAAGTCAACAAAATTGGAAAATATTTTTGTGATATTTATGTAGCAAAGAACTTACATTCCACATATGCAAAGAACTCATGCAACTTGGTAAGAAAAATAAGCTAATTTTTGAAATGGGCAAATGATTTTGATGGATATTTCACAAAAGAAAGCTATAAGGATAACAAACACAGGGGCCGGGGATTTAGCTCAGTGGTGCCATGCCTGCCTCGACAAGCGCAAGGTCTTGAGTTCAATCCCCCAAAGGTTAACAAACACAACCCCTATCAACATTGTTCATCATTAGGGAAATGAAAGCTTAACATGGTCCCATCAGCTTGAACCATGCATGACCGTACCATTGGGTGGTGTGGGACAAGGACTACCTTGAGCCACCCCACGGGGCAGTCATGCATGTACCACTAGTGGTACCAGCCACCTGATGGGACAAGACATGCATGTATGGCCCCCTTCTGAACATGTTAAACCACAATGACATACCACAACAAATCTAGAATGTTTAAAATATAAAAGATTTAGGGGTCGGGGATTTAGCTCAGTGGCATTGTGTCTCCCTCACAAGTGCAAGGTCCTGAGTTCGATCCCTGGTACCAAAAAAACCAAAACAAAAACAAAAACCAGAAAAAAAGATTTAGCATACCATGTGTTAGCCTGGATGAAGAACTTTTGTTTTTGTTTTTGAGACAAGGTCTCACTATGCAGTTCAGGCTGGCTTTGAACTCACTATGTAGCCCAGGCTGGCTCAAACTCAGTGATCTTCTTGCCTCAGCCTCTGAAGTGGTGGAATTATAGGTGTGTGCTACCACATCTGGAAAGATGTGGAATATTTTTAACTTTCATCAAATGTTGCTGGTGGAAATGTGAAATAATAACAGACCCATTGGCCTCCTGATATGGACTTGCATGGGACACTGCAGTGAGCTCCAGACCTTTGACTAGATCCTTTGGATCTCCAGTGTGCAGACAGACTCTCTACACTCTTCCACATCCCACTCTATGGGTGGTCATTCTGCCCTTCTAACGCCCTTGGAAAATTATTGACTGCATTCTCCAGACCCTCAGCATCAGACTTCCAGAAAGATGGTAGAGTACTGAATAGCAGAAAAACAGCCTCTCTGAGATTTGGTGTCCAGATGATGGAATATAGCAACATGAGGAAGAGAAGAAGGAACGAAAAGGGTTCCTGGGACCAAGCAAGGATCTGAAGCAAGAATTGAAGCCATAGGGAGAGTAAAGAGGGAGACCTTAAGGCAGAAGAAGGAGGTGGCATGCAGTGCTTTCCCCCTCAGTGAGTGGGAAGGGGCTGCTCAAACTTGGAGATGCACAGTGACTACTGGTGACCCCACAGGCCTCCATGGAGAAATGCACCAGTGGAATGGAGCAGTAGATGAAGTGGAATGTAGGGGCTGGTGAGTTATTCAGGTTCACACCTCTCCCAGGAGAGGGGTGATTGGCTGGCAGCCATCTTGGAGAGAAGCCAGTTGAGCTTGAAACTCAGAAAGCAGCTGCAGACTGGCTCCATCTAGTGGCTCCCAGTGTCAGAATGAGGCAGAAGAGAGTTCAAGTTGGCAGGAAGTCAAGAAGCCAAGTTCGGGCCAGGGATTTAGTTCAGTGGTTCCGGCGCCTGCCTCACAAGTGCAAGGTCCTGGGTTCGATCCCTGGTACAAAAAAAAAAAAAAAAAAAAAGACGAAGGAGCCAAGTTCAAGGCAGCATGAGGCACATGGAGTGTTGCAGGCTGAACAAATCAGGTTCCAGCCTCATAGCAAGAAACCAGCCTGAACTTCAGTGGAACTAAAGGTGCAGGCTTGCTGGGATTATCGCCTAACCCATTGTAAATCTATGGCTGGTTTGCTGGGATTAATCAACACAGATCTGGGCTCTGTCTGCCCATTCTGTGTACCAGTTACAGCAGTGACATGTCATGAAGTGGACATTTTTTTTCCTTTCTTTCTTTTTGTTTTTTCCAGTACTGGGATCAAACTCAGGACTTTTCTCTATTTTTTTTCATGATTATTTCTCCTTTTTTTTTTTTTTTTTTTTTAGTACTGGGGATTGAACTCAGGACCTTGTGCTTGCAAGGCAGGCACAGCACCACTGAGCTACATCCCTGGACCTCTCCTTGTTTTTATATGAATATGAACACTGTTTCTAGTTCTGTTGTTGTTCTGTTCTGTTTTTATTGCTTCTTTCTTTTCCTTCTGTCTTCACTAGTTTCCCAACGTTTACATAAACTTCCTTTCTCCTCCAGCCTTGCTTCTAATCTCTTCTTTTTCTTTATTTTTCCACCAGCCCCTTTTCAATTTTCTCCTCTGAGGGCAAAACTGCCATATTGAGGGCATATTTACTATATACATTTTCTGATTTTAGATTTTGTTACATAACCACAAATAGTTCATATAGTTAAAGGTGGCCAATTAATAGTTAACAGTTTGACATTTTCTAGGCTGTTTGATGATTGTTTATTGCTGACTGCACTACTTTAGCCAAGGTGACATAATTGCTCTAATCAGTTCTTCCTGGTATGCCAAGACTAAAATTGCTTAAGGGTCACAAACAATACTACAGGCCAGTGACAAAGAGCCAGGGGCTAGGCCAAATAGGCAGCAACTTCTCATCCCCAATAAATTGAAGAGTTAGGATCTTTTTTGTTTCTTTGTTTTTAAGACAGGGTCTCACCATGTAGCTCAGGCTGGCCTCACACTCCTGTGATCCTCCTGCCTCAGCCTCCCAAGTGTTGGGATTATAGGCATGCACCATCATGCCTGCCAAAGAGGTAGGATCTTGCAACAGACTTAAAACCCAAAAGCCAGCTACACCTGGAAGACATCCCTGAGAAGTAGTAATTTCCTAAGGGTTCTAAATACCAGCAATAAAGCTACCTGCCACAAGCAATTTACAAGCATCAACCTAGGAATCAAACTAAAAAAAAAAAAAAAAGAAAATGAGAAGACATTTAAGCAAGATGCAACCCTATGGGGCCAGGGATTTAGCTCAGTGGTTCCACCGCCTGCCTTGCAAGTGCAAGTTCCTGAGTTCGATCCCTGGTACCAAAAAAAAAAAAAAAGATGCAACCCTAGACTTCCAGCTTACCAAAGCCAAACCCAGGGGGCAATGAGGTGGAACAATTTGAAATCCACTGTTAAGGCTTGGTGTCTAGATGCTCCCCCAAAGCCTCATGCACTCATAGGTGTGGCTTTTTCAGAGGTGGCTGGACCTACAGTGTGTGACACTGGGATTGACTGATGGTGCAATAATAGGATCAAAGTCATTAGCATTAAGAGTGTGAGTGCTACCCGCTCCAAGTAGCCTAGATAAAATCTAAGGGACAGAAAGAGCCATAGTTGTCCTTTCCTTGTTTTATTACCTTCTGACTGCCATGAAGTGTTTCTCCTCTGTGATGATTGTCTGCCATGCCACCCTGCCTTGAAGCAGGTGACTATGGAGTGAAACCTCTACAAACCCTGAGCCAAATAAACCTTTCCTCCCTTAACTTTGGGTGTTAGGTATTTTGTCTCAGGAAGGAGAAAAGTAACTAAGACAGCCACCCACCCAGACACTCTGAAGTGGTAACAGTGGAAATAACAAAGCAGATGAATGAGGTTCTAGAAAAAAATCAAATCAGAAATAATCTCTCAGGGCCAGGGATTTAGCTCAGTGGTTTCATCGCCTGCTGCGCAAGCGCAAGGACCCGAGTTCGATCCCCAGTACCGAAAAAAAAAAAGAAATAATCTCTCAGATATTACAGAGATGGTGACCATAATGAAAGACATGGTTAGTAACTCTAGAACAGATACAGATTAAAAAAAAAAAAATAGAGGAGCTTAGGAAAATGATGGAAACAAAAAGGAAAGAAATGGAGTCCATGAAACAGATTCAGATTTCCAGGAGATTAAAAACTCCATTGAAAGTATATACAGCAGAATGAGCCAATGTGAGAACAGAATATCAGACACAGAAAAAAAACAAAAAGAATATCAGACACAGAAGACAGGATTGCGGTTAGCGATCATGAAAGGAAAGACTTCTCAGGGCTGAGGATTTAGTTTAGCAGCATCGCACCTGCCTTGCAAGAGCAAGGTCCCGAGTTCAATCCCTGGTATCAAAAAAAAAAGAGGAAGATTTTCTCTTTTTTTGGCACCAGGGATCGAACTCAGGTCCTTGCACTTGCAAGGCAGGCGGCGGAACCACTGAGCTAAATCCCCAGCAAGGAAGATTTCTTAAAAACAGCAAGGGGGCTGGGGGTTTACCTCTGGCACTGTGCCTGCCTGGCAACCACAAGGTCCTGAGTTTGATTCCCAGTACCAAATAACAAAACAAAACAAAACAAAACTGTAAAGGCCACAAAAAATCCAAACAACAGCTGCTAGATGATGCAAAGAAGAATAACATAACGTTGATCAAAGTTACTAAAAAAGCAGGAGATAGGACAAATGACATGAAAAAATCTGCTCACAGAAGTAATGGCAGAAAACATCCCAAGGATGAAAAAATAATGTGACATACAGATAGATAAAGCATACAGAACTCCAATTAGCCATGATCAAAAAAAAAAATCTACACCAAGGCAAATAATACTCAAGATTCCAGAATTCAACACAAGAACAGAATATAAAAAGCTGTTAGAGAAAAGAAATAAATCACCTATAAAGAAAACCCTATTGGGGCCAGGTATTTAGCTCAGTGGTTTTGCCACCTGCTGCGCAAGCGCAAGGACCTGAGTTCGATCCCTGGTACCAAAAAAAAAAAAAAAAAAGGAAAAGAAAACCCCATCAGAGTCACAGCAGACTTCTCAACACAAACCCTTAAGTCAAGGAGAGCTTGGAGTGAAGTATTTCAAGCCCTAAAAGAAAACAATTTTGAACCCAGATTGATATACCCCACCTCGCTATTTCTAGAAAGAGCTAACAAGGACTACAATTCCATGAACCCCAACAGAATGAATCCACTATGCAAGTAATTAAATAGAGGGGAGAAAAAAAGGAACCAACAACAGGAAAATAACATGACAAGGATAAGTGAATATATATCAGGTATAACTATCAATGTAAATGGTCTCAATTCACCAATCAAAAGAAACAGATGGGCAGAATAGATCAAGAAGCAAGATCCAACAATATGCTGCATACAAGAAACACATTTGATTCAAAAAGAAATTCATAGTCTGAAAGTCAAGGGATGGAAACCATACTCCATGCGACAGGAACCAGGAAAAAAGCAGGGGTAGGTATTCTATTTGCAGACAAAGTGGATTTCAAGCCAAGACTGATCAAGAAAGCTGGGCATGGTGGTACATGCCTATAATCCCAGCACTTGGGAGGCTAAGGCAGGAATATCACTGTGAGTTTAAGACCATCCTGGGCCATATAGTGCATACAAGACCAACCTGAATTACATAGTGAGACCCTGTCTCAAAAAAAAAAGACTGATCAAGAGAGACAAAGAAGGTCACTACATCCTTGCAAAGGGAACAATTCAAGAGGAAGAAATAACAATCATAAATATATATGCACCAAATACCAGCACACTCAACTATATAAAAGAAATATTAACAGACATGAAAAATCAAATAACCACTAATACAATTCTAATAGGGGACCTCAAACTGTCACAAACACACAGATCAACTAGACAAAAAATCAACAAAGAAATATCAGAATTGAACCAAACTTTTGAACAAATGGACTTAGTAGTAGATGTCTACAGAGTGTTCCACCTCACATCAGAATATAGATTCTTCTCAGCTGCACACAGGATATTCTCCAAAACAGACCACATACTAGCTCATAGAACATGCTTAAATAAATGTAAGGGAACTGAAATTATCCCATGCATGTTACCAGACCATAATGCAATGAAACTGGAAATCAATGGCAAAAGAAACTACAAAAATTTCATAAACACATGAAAATTAAATAACACCCTTCTGAACAACCAATGGGTCACAGATGAAATTAAAGAAATTAGTTTCTACAATTAAATGATAATGCCAATAGAACATACCAAGACTTATAGGATGTAGTCCTATAAAGGAAAGTAATAGCAATGAATTCCCACATTGGAAAAACAGAGCAAGCTCAAATAAACAACCATTAATGTTGAACCTCAAGCTTCTAGAAAAAGAGCAAGTCAAGCCCAAAGCTCATAGGAGGGAGGAAATTATAAAGATCAGAGCAGAAATTAATCCAATGGAGATTAAGAAAGCAATACAAAGAATCAATGAACTGAAGAGTTGGTTCTTTGAAAGATTAAATAAAACTGATAAACCCTTAGCTAACCTTATCAAAAAAAAGGAGAGAATCAAATCAATGCAATTAGGAATAAAAAGGATGAAATCACAACAGATCTTGCAAATCCAAAAGAGCATCAATACCTACTTTTTTTTTTCTTTTGTACCAGGGATCAAACTCGGGACCTTGCGCTTGCCAGGCATGTGCAGTGCCACTGAGTTACATCTCTGGTCCTAGAACCTATATTCTCTCCTTACTTCTTTTTTTTTTTTTTTTTTTGTACCGGGGATCGAAATTGGGTCGTGCGCTTGCACAGCAAGCAGCGAAACCACTGAGCTAAACCCCCAGCCCCTAGAACCTATATTCTAATAAGATGGAAAACACAGAAGAAATGGACAGGTTCCTAGATACCAAGTTACCTGAGTTACCAAAGCTGAATTAAGAAGATATAAAAATTCTAAATAAACCAATATCAGTCAATAAAATTGAAGATGTAATTGAAAACCTACCAACAAAGAAAAGCCCAGGCCCTGATGGATTCACTACTGAATTCTACAAGAAATTTAGAGAAGACCTAAATGCCACTACTTCTCAAACTCTTTAATGAAATCAAAAGGGAAGCAATACTCACAAATTCATTCCTGGAAGGAAGCATTACCCTGACACCAAAATCAGAAAAGGATCCAACCAAAAAAGAGAACTACAGGTCAATTTCCTTAATGAACATACATGTAAAAAATATTCAATAAAATACTGGCAAACAGAATGCAGCAAAACATCAAGAAGATTATACATCATGACCAAAGAGGATTCATCCCAGGGATGCGAAGATGGTTTACATAATGCAAAATAAATGTAATGCACCATATTAAGAGAACCAAGAAGGGCTGGGGATTTAGCTCAGTGATGCTGCTGCCTGCCTCACAAGCACAAGGTCCTGAGTTCTTTACTACAGTTGTGTTTTTTTTGGGGGGGGTACTGGGATCGAACTCCGGACCTTGAGCTTGCAAGGGAGGTGGCAGAACCACTGAGCTAAATCCCTGGGCCAGCAGGTTCCTGAGTTCAATCCCTGGTACCACACACACAAAAAAGAGAACCAAGGACAAAAACCATATGATCATCTCAATAGAATCAGAAAAAGAATTTGACAAAGTCCAACATCCATTCATGATAAAAAAAAACCCTATAGAAAATTGGAATAGATGGTCCTTATCTCAATCTGATAAAAGCCATCTATGACAAACCAACAGCCAACAACATACTAAACTGACAAAAACTGAAAGCTTTCACTCTAAAATGAGGAACAAGACAAGGATGTTTACTATCACTACTCTTATTCAATATAATTCTGGAAACATTAGCCAGAGCAATTAGACAAGAAAAAGAAATAAAAGGAATAAGGATAGGAAAAGAAAAAGTAAAATTGTCATTATTTGTGGATGACATTATATTCTATATAGAAGATCCAAAAAAAATTTACCAAAAGACTTCTAGATTTAATAACCAAATTCAGTAGCTTAGCTGGATACAAAGTCAACACTCAAAAATTAATAGCATTCCTGTACACAAATAAACTCACTGAGAGAGAAATTGGGGAACAACTAGATGTATCACAATAACATTCATAATAATGAAATACCTAGGAATCAATCTAACAAAGGAAGTAAAAGACCTTTCCATTGAAAACTACAATACTTTGAAAAAGGAGATCGAAGAAGATATCAGAAAATGGAAAGATAGCCCTTGTTCTTGGGTAGGAAGAACAAATATAGTGAAAATGGCCATACTTTCAAAATTGTTATACAAATTTAATGCAATCCCATTAAATATTCCAATAGAATATCTCACAGAATTGGAGAAAACAATCCTAAAATTCATTCGGAACCAAGGGAGACCTAGAATAGTAAAACCATTCTGGGCAACAAAGGCAAGGCAGGAGGTATCATAGTCCCTGACTTGAAATTATACTAGAAAGCTACTGTGATAAAAACAGCATGGTACTGGCAAAAAACCAGACCCAAGGATCAATGGAACAGATTAGAAGATGCAGAAACAACTCCCAATGTACTCAGCCACTTTATCTTTCACAAAGGAGCCAAACACTTTCACTGAAAGATAGCCTCTTTAATAAATAATGCTGGAAAAACTGGCTTTGCACATGCTGACGATTAAAACTAGACCCATCTTTCACCATGCACTAAACTCAAATCAAAATGGATCAAAGATCTAAATATTAAAACAGAAACACTAAATCTGCTGGAAGACAGAATAGGTAGAACTCCTGAAGACATTGGTGTAAACAAAGACTTTATGAACAAAACCCTGATTGCACAGGAAATATCACAAAGAATCAACAACTGGGATCTCATCTTTTTTTTTTTTTTTCCCAAAATAAGTCAAAATAGGGCCAGGGATTTAGCTTAGTGGTGCCGCCACCTGCCTTGCAAGAGCAAGGTCCCGAGTTCAATCCCCAGTACCAAAAAAAGAAAAAAAAAGTCAAAATGACAAGTAATATTAAAAGATGATCAGCTTCATTCTAGATAAATACAATGAGTACAACTACATGTAAATTTTCATCAATCATTTTGACAAAGATGAACAAGTATGATGACAGTGTCAGCAAGGAAAAACATTTTCATAAATGATTGGGGGTTAAATTCACAGTCTTTTTTTTTTTTTTGGTACCAGGGACTGAACTCAGGACCTTGCGCTTTTGAGATAGGCAGCGGAACCACTGAGCTAAATCCCCAGGCCTGAACTCACAGTCTTTAACGGGGTCAATTTGATATCTTTCACAATCCAAACCACAAAAACCCTTTAATTTAGTGAATTATAAAAACATATTAACAGGTACATTTTTCACATTAGACTATACCTTTCTTCTCAACAATATTCACTGTTGTAATGTTTGAAATAGAAAAAAACAAACAAACAAAAAACACCGAAGAAATAGAAAAATAAAACTAAACAAGACATTTCTAATAACCACTGAATGTCACTAGAGCATGGATAATAAGTTGGGGTACTTATATCAAGTAGAATGCTATTCAGCCATTAATAAGAGTGAGCTAGCTATGTGCTGACAGGGAAAGATCTTTAAGACTATAAGTAAAAAGCAAGATGCAACGTAGTATATATAATATGAGGGATCTCATCTTTTTAAAAAGCCTTTGCAAGGGCTGGGGATTTAGCTCAGTGGTTCCGGAGCCTGCCTTGCAAGCGTTAAGGTCCTGAGTTCGATCTCTGGTTAAAAAAAAAAAAAAAGCCTTTGCAAGCTCCACTGAAATTCAGGCTGGTTTCTGGCTGAGAAGCTGGAACTGGATTTGTTAAACCTGCCACAGTCTGTGTGCCTCCTGCCAGCTTGAACTTGGGTCCCTGATCTCCTCCTGACTTGAACTCACTCTGACACTGGGAGCCACTAGATGGAGCCAACCGGCAACTGTTCTGAGTTTTGAGCTCAGTTGGCTCCTCTCCATGATGGCTACCAGGTTATTGCCCTGTCCTGGGCAATGTCTATACCTGAATAACTCACCAGCCACTCCAGTCTGCTGCATCCACCGCTCCGTTTCACTAGTGTGTTTCTCTGTGGAGGCCTCTGGGGTCACAGTAGTCACCGTGCATCTGTAGTTCTTTACTCAAAAGAAATTCACATGAAAAACTCGAGCAAGAAATGTGCAAGAGAAATTCTCAGGGAAGGAACCAACTAACACTTTGGGCTTTGGAAATCTTGGATTATGTCAAGATGGAATACATGGGTCACAATGACAAAAATATATATTTGCTTAAGTTGCAATGGAAAGCACAATGGTAAAGAGCTGTTCCTGAGGACATTAAAAGTCTGAGTCGAGCCAAGTGGGTGGGAGTGTTTACTGTAAAGCAGCTGGTCAGACTGCACTGAAGGCAGAGATGCAAAGAGGCCTAAAAAGTTAACAGTATCTTGAAGAGCTGGTTGAAGAGAGGAACATTCAAAGAATATCCTGTGAGCAGTGCATACTTACATCTGCAAGCATTAGGAAAAAAAAAAGTAAGAATGCTATTGGTAACACAAAATTTTAAGATAATAAACACATCTAGAGAAGTTTAGCTCTTTACCAGCAAGAAGATTATTAGCCTTATGTGGAGAACTGTATAAAGTGGTAGAACATGTGTTTACCATGCATGAGACACTAGGTTCAATACATAGCACCAAAACAAAACAAAAAGGCTCTTCCAGATAACCAAGCAACCAAGAAGAGACATTAAAAAGTCATTGTAGGGCCAGGAATTTAGCTCAGTGGTTCCAGTGCCTGCCTCGCAAGCGCAAGATCCTGAGTTCGATTCCTGGTACCAAAAAAAAAGTCACTGTAGGGCCGGGGATGGATGTAGCTCAGTGGCGCCGCACCTGTCCAGCAAGCGCAAGGCCCTGAGTTTGATCCCCAGTACAGAAACAAAAAACAAAACAAAATAAACGACAACAACAACAAAAAGTCACTGTAGAGCCAGGGATTGAGCTCAGTGGTTCTGCCACCTGCCTCACAAGTGAAGGTCCTGAGTTTGATCCTCTGTACCAAAAAAAAAAAAACAAGTCACTGTAACTCCTCCACAAAATGTTATTACCCGATTAACTGATTAATAAATTAAGTTTTCTTTTTGCAAGAAAAAGCCTTTGTACAGCAAAAGAAACCACCAACAGAGTTAAGAGACAACCCAAAAATTTTTTGCCAGCTATTCCTCAGAAAAAGGACTAACATCTAGAATATATAAAGAACTCAAAAAATCAGACTCCCCCCCAAATTTAAAGACCCAATCAAAAATGGGCATCTGAAATGAACAGAGACTTCTCAAATAAAGAAGTAAAAACAGCAAATAAATATATGAAAAAATGTTCAACATTACTGGTCATTCAAGAGATGCAAACTGAAACCACACTGAGGGCTGGGGATTTAGCTCAGTGGTTCCGCCACCTGCTTCACAAGCGCAAGGTCCCACATTCGATCCCCAGTACCACAAAAACAAAAACAACACTGAGATTCCATTTCACTCCAGAAAGAATGGCTATTATCAAGAAATCAACCAATAACAAATCCTGGTGGGGCCGTGGGGAAAAAGGAAACTTTTTCACTGTTGGTGGGAGTGTAGACTGCTGAAACCACTGTGGAAATTAGGGGGAAGATTCCTCAAAAAAACTAAAATTAGAGGTTCCATTTGACCCAGCTATTCCCCTTCTAAGTATCTTCCCAAAAGAATTAAAAGCATCATACCACAGCAATATATATGCACACTCATGTTTATAGCAGCACTTGGAAACAGCCCAAATGCCTATCAACTGACAAATGGATAAAGATGTGGCTTTTTTTATACAACAGAGTACTACTGTGTCATAAAGGAAAAGCTTGAGACATTTCTAGCTAAATGGATGCACCTTGAGTCCATACTCTTTTTTTTTTTTTTTATGGTATTGGGGGATTGAACTCGGGTCCTTGCGCTTGTGAGGCAGGTAGCAGAGCCACTGAGCTAAATCCTCGGCCCCTTGAGTCCATACTCTTAAGGGAAATAAATCAGACACATATGCTTAAATACCACATTGTTTCTCTGGGGTGAGAAAAAGTGGAAATAAGCAATAAAATCTGTACCAGATATTGAGACATGGGAAGAAAATGTTCAAATGAGAAGGGGAACAAGGGAGGGGGGAGAGGGAAAGGAAAAAAGGGACAAGAAAAAAAAGAGAAAAAAAGAAACAAAGCTTTTGTAAATGAGGGGAAGAGGGGGTCAAAGCAAGAGAGGGAATGGGAAAAAAAGAAGCAAGATACATCATGTACAGGTACAAATTCCTATGACAAATGCTATCATTATGTATATCTAAAATATACCAATTATAAAAAGAAAATGTAAAACAGTGTAAGCACTGTGGACAACAGTATAGTAATCTCCCCCAACCCACCCCGTACCAGGGATCAAACTCAGGACATTGCACTTGCCAGGCAGGAATGGCACCACAACAGTATAGAATTCTCTTATAAAACTAAACATAGATGTTGGGTAAAACTCAGAAATTCAACTTCTCTACATTACCCAAGGAAACAGAAACGTGTGACCATACAAGAACAAGCAATGGGTGCTCACAGCCTTTCACCCACGGAGGCCTAGAACTGGAGATAACACAAATGCACTTCAACCACTGGATGTGACAGACGTACAGAAGGAAAGAAGAAAGAAACATGCTATAAAAGAAACACAGGGGAACCTACTCTGTATGCTGAGTAAAAGCAACCAGATAAAAAAGGAGGATATCGTATTATTTCATTTATATGAAATTTTGGCACAGATGAAAACAATCTCTTGTGACAAAAAGCAGATTAATGGTTGCCTGGGAAGACTTTTCAGTTTATAGAAATAGTTTGGTTTCATGGGTGTATGTTCTTTTTATCTTTCTATTCTCTCTTTTTTTTCTGAGACAGAGTCTTACTACGTAGCCCTGGCTGGCCTTGAACTCACAGCAATCCTCCAGCCTCAGCCTGCAAGTACTGGGATTACAAGTGTCCACCACCACGCCCAGCCTGTGAGTGTATGTATTTGATAACACTTACAGACCTACATACTTACAATGGATAAATTGTATTGTAAACAAATTCCCCTTAAACTGATTTGAAAACAAAAATAGCCAGACATAGTGGTGAACACCTGTATTCTCACCACTCAGGAGGGCGAGACTGTAGGATCATTGTATGTTCTGCGCTATGTAGTAAGATCCCATCTCAAAACCAAACAAAATCAATTAAAAATAATAGCTTGTGAGGGTTGCCACATTAAAATACCATAGGATGGGTCCTTTTATAATAAAAGTTCATTTTTCCCTGGTTCTGGAGGCTAGAAGTCCAACACTAAAGTATCAATAGGTTTGGTTTCTCCAGAGGCTAGTCTCCTTGGCTGGCAGAAAGCTGCCTCCTTCTCCTTTTTTTTTTTTTTTTTGCTGCTTTCTGTGACCTCACATGGCCTTTCTTCTGTCTGTGAATATTGCTGTATCTTTATATTTTCTTTTAAAATTTTTTATTAGAACATTTTTGCAATATGTAATGATTACATTCATTGTGGGAAGTATGTAATTCTATATTATTTCAGCTTGTTATAAAAAAAATAAAACTTGGGGTCGGGGATTTAGCTCAGTGGTTTCGTTGCCTGCTACACAAGCGCAAGGACCAGAGTTCAAAAGCCGGTACCAAAAAAAAATAAAAAAAATAAAACTAGGCAAGGCATGGTGCCAAATGCCTGTAATCCCAGCACTCAGGAGGCTGATGCAGGGGGATTGCTGAGTTCGAGGCCAGCATAGGCTACACATAGTGAGTTCAAGAGCAGCCTGAACTACACAGCCAGACCGGTCTCAACAAAACAAAACAAAATACGGACCAGGGATTTAGCTCAGTGGTTCCGCTGCCTGCTTCGAAAGTGCAAGGACCCGAGTTCTATCTCCGGTACCAAACAAAACAAAACAAAAAAACCAAAAAACTAAACAAGTAGCTCAGTGCAAAGGCTGTGGGTTCAATCTCCAATATGGAGGTGTGTAGAAGGACTAAAACTAAATACAAAACCTGTTTATTTATTTACTGTAGTGCTGGAGATTGAATATGGGGCATTTCCACTGAGCTACATACCCAGGTTATTTTATTATTATTATTAATATTACAAATATGGGCCACCATGCCCGGCTAAATATAAAACGATTTTAAAAGGGACTTTAGGATTAACCTAGTGCTTGTAGGAACAGGGAGGTCACTGCCTATACAATGCCAACCTCTACTCCCGTTCCATGACTGAGGTACCCTTAGAGGAGTCAAAACACGGCAGGGCAGACAGAGGCAAAACTGGAACGCTCAGGTCACTCTGAGCAGTGTCAGTTTCCTGCAGTCTGGAAGGGAAGGAGGAGCAAGCCCAAGTGGCAGGTATCCTGGCTGTTTCAAGAGGAGTGTGGAGCATACCAGGCTCTTCCCTCCAGAAGGTCAGCCTGTAACTGTACAATTCCCACACCAACTGAAGGGTAGGGGGGAGGCTGGGTTGTGCACAATTTCTATAAATAAGCAGTTCTCCATAACCAGACAACCTTAGACCTCTGATCAAGTTGTGTTCGAGTTCGGCCTCTGGAATGCACCTTGGGCATGTTTACTTAACATGGGCTTGGTTTGGTGTTCGGAAAAGTAGTAATAGTGACTGCCCTGGCTGGCGGAGACTGCTAAGTGGATTATCCAAGATAAAATATTCAATGAATGTTGTACAAAAGGTCAAAAGTCATAGACACATGAAAGAGCTTTTTCCAGAAAAAAAACCTATAAATTCTTTATACATCATTTATATACGTTTATATATTACACATTATATATATATATGTATCTCACTATGTATACATATATATCTATACACACACATTTTTCTGCCTGTTGGAAATCATGTATCAATCATTTAACAGATAAAAACGAAATCTGACTACATGCCTGATAGCCACCCACCCACGGGTCGCTGCGGGTGGGCGGGGTGCGTCTGAGTTTGCCTTCACCTGGTCCCAGCCTTCACCTGGTCCCTGCCTTCTCCCTCCGTTTCCTTTTTTAAAATCCCCCTATCTTAGCATCAGTTGTGACCATCGTCTCCCGCTTCTTTTCCGCGGGAGACCCCGGATTCGGAGCCACAGGTGCCGGGCGGTGAGTGCCCACGTGCTCGGCGGAGGGGCTCTGCGGGGGGCCCGCGCGGATACAGAAGTGTGCAGTGTGCCTCGGGTGTGTTTCTCCCCTCGTCCGGAAGCGCGGGGGGCTCCCGCGTGTGCAGGTGCCGGGGTGCGTGCGCGCAGTTTTGCCTCAGGCGTTCCTTTAGATGCTTCTCAGGTCGGGGTGCCACAAGACGTACAATCCCCGCCCCACGTGAGTCCCTGCGAGTGTGCTTTCCCCGCTTTCCGTCCCTGGGAGAGAGGGTGCAAGTGCCCGAGAAGACTGACAAGAGTGTAGAGGTCACTCACCGACTCCGCGGGCGCCTCCGGGATCCCCAAACTCTACTCCCCCGCCCTCTTCACGCAATCTAACGGCAACATTCTATTGCCCTTCGAAGTAACTGACGGGGCTTTGGGCCAATCACCGCGCAGATCCCAACAGAAACTGGACCAGTGCTGTACGATCGCGGGAGAGCGGCTGCCTCCCGCAGAGGGTCGGTGGGTAATGTAGTCTTCAGTTACTAACCCTGCCCACAAAGCGCAAAGCCTCCTGGAAGATGTGGTTACTTTATGGGAGCGCATGCGCGTGCACGTTCCTGGCGCCTTCGAGGGAGGCCAGTCGCAAAGCCGGAAAGTCGCTACCTCTAAGGTCCCTTGGCTTAGTGGTGTGTGGCTCGGAAGTCACCGTGCAGGGTGTGGAAGGTTAGGGCGTGCGCAATTTGACCCGCTTTCCCCAGAACCTTCGTAGTCCCGGAATCCAGATAATCTAAATTTGGAAAAGATGGAGGGAAGCCTTCCAAAATCCTGGAGGACAGAGGAAGAAAATAGATGGGCTCTTATGATCAGAATGTGTAGAGAGGGTTTTTACCCCTAAAGTTTGTTATATGTAAATTCATGTTATAAAAATAATATTAAACTATATTGACAGAAAAAATGTGGAAATGAAGGGGAATAGGGCCGGGGATTTAGCTCAGTGGTTCTGGCGCCTGCCTCGAAAGCGTAAGGTCCTGAGTTCGATTCCTGGTACCAAAAAAAAAAAAAAAAAAGAAAGAAATGAAGGGAAATGACTCCTGTGGCTCTCTTTTTTTTCCTTTTGTTTGGTACAGGGGATTGAACTCAGGACCTTGTGCTTGCAAGGCAGGCGCTGAAACCACTGAGCTAAATCCCTTGTGGCTCTCTTATACACTGGCATCAGGGTTGCAGGATAGTACTTCCTCCTGTCTTTTTAAATTGAGAGGATTTTTTCTTATTTGTCTTGTTTCAGTACTGGGAATTGAACCAAGCACCTCAAGCATGTTAGGCAAGGGCTACTATTAGATTACACCTCCAGCCCTTTTTATTTTACTTTGAGATAAGGTCTTGCTAAATTCCCCAGGCTGAGCTGGGGATGATGTTGCTGAGCCAGGAGGATCACCGCGAGTTCGAGGCCAGCCTGGGGTGCATAGTGAGTCCAAGGATCCAAGGCCATCCTGAACTACATAGCGAGACCCTGTCTCAAAAAAAAAAAAAATTGCCCACGCTGACCTCTAGCTTGCAATCTTGCTGCCTCAGCCTTCTGAGTAGCTGGGATAAGCATGCACCACCTCATCAAGCATTTAACTGCATTTTTTATATTAGAGTAAGATAATTCTGACTTACAGCTTTAAAACATTTTTATTGTGGAAATTGTCACACATATGCAAAATAGGAAGAGAAGCCTACTGAACCCCCATATGGTCACTAGTTGCCTTACCAACTCACCGCCAAGCTTGTTTCCTCTGTACCTTCACCTGTCTCACGCTGTTCTGGACATTATTTTGAAGTAAATACCAGGGCCGGGGATTTAGCTCAGGGGTTCCACTGCCTGCCTCGAAAGCGCAAGGTCCTGAGTTTGATCCCCGGTACCAAAAAAAGAAAGAAAATGAAGTAAATACCAGACATACAGTTTCACTAGTTAACATTTCAGTAGACATTCTAAAAAACAACCGTTCTACCAGGTGTGGCACATGCATGTAATCCAAGCAGTTGGGAAGATGACAAGTTCAAGGCTAGCCTGGACAACATAGTGAGACAATCTAAAAAATAAATAAATAAATAAATGAAACTTTACAAGGACGGGGGATGTAGCTTGGTGCCACACCTGCTTTGCAAGCACAAGGTCCTGAGTTCAATCCCTGGTACCACAAAACGAAGGAAGGAAGGAAGGAAGGAAGAAGGAAAGAACATAATATCCAATATTTACAAAAAAAATTTACAAAAGCATTTCTCTTCTTTTTTTGTTTTTTGGTACCAGGGATCAAACTTGGGACCTTGCGCTTTCGAGACAGCCGGCCACACCACTGAGCTACATTCCCAGCCCCAAAGCATTTCTCTTTTTAAAACATACCCACAGAGCCAGGTATGTAGCTCAGTGGTTCCAACGCCTGCCTGGCAAGTGCAAGGTCCCGGGTTCAATCCCTGGTACCAAAATAAATAAATAAATAAAATAAACATATCCACAAACTATCACTCCCTCTGCCAAAATCAATAATAATTATAATATCAAATATGGATTTAGTGTTTACATTTCTTGATTGACATGTAAATCTCTAAGGACAGTTTGAATTAAAGTCTAAATTGTATGTTGCAACTGATTAATATATCACTTAATTTTTTTTTTTATGGTACTGGCTATCAAACTCAGGACTGCCACTGAGCTAAATCCCCAACACTTTTTGTTGTAGTTTTTTGAGACAGGGTCTCACCTGTAGTCCAGGCTGGCCTTGAACTCACTGTGTGGCATAGGCTGGCCTCAAACTCATGGCGATCCTCCTGCCCCAGCCTCCTGATTACAGGCCTGTGTCACCATGCCCAGCTCACGTATATATATATTTTTTTATTTTTTATTTTTTTGGTACCGGGGATCAAACTCAGGTCCTTGTGCTTGCGCAGCAGGCAGTAAAACCACTGAGCTAAATCCCCGGGCCTCTTATATATTTTTAAATTTACAGTCTCCTTGTAATCTTTCATTCCTCCCTCCTTTGTCCTTCTTTCCCTCCCTACTTTCTTTTCTTTTTTTCTTTTTTGTTGTTTTTTGTTTTTGGTACCGGAGATCAAACTCAGGACCTTGAGCTTGTGCGGAAGGTGCCGGAACCACTGAGTTAAATCCCAGGCCCTCTTTTTTTCTTTTTTATAGAGAACTCACAGTTCACTTTTATTCAGAGAACAGAAAAACAGCAAAAAAAAAAGAAAGAAAGAAAAGAAAAACAGCAACTTTTGCTCAGACTAGAAGAAATTCAGCCATTGGTTTGGAATCTGTACTCAAACTACACATGCAATGAGGACAATATTATGCTAACACAATTGATTTGCTGATTGTCTACTGTTTATCTAATATTAACAATTATTAACAGAGCAGTGCAACTAGTTTTTGGAACAATCCTTATAGTGTTACAGTGTCAGGCATAACGTTTCACTTCACACCACCGGTTCTCCTTGCGTACCTGGGCTTCCTCCTCTTCAATAAAGTCGTTTTTTATATTGAAGGTCTTGCAAATCTCCTCAGGAGTTTTCACCTTGATCATAATGGCAACAGTCTTGTATGTAACATCAAGCAAACCTTTGATATCTAGGTAGTTTGCTGCCAGAATAAGTTCAAAAAGGGCTTCTTGGTCAACTTTCAGGAAGTCTTGGTTTCAAACAGGGATGTCATCTATTCGATTTTCTTTGTTCTTATTGTCCTCAGAAGGAGGAGGTCACCCTTGCAGGGGGTGCAGCACTGAATGACCTTTTGACTTTTGACCTTTTTTTTTTTGGCCGTACTGGGGATCGAACCCAGGACCTTGTGCTTGCCAGGCAGGCACAGTGCCACTGAGCTACATCCTGGCAATACTGAATGACCTTTTTTTTTTTTCGGTACCAGAGATGGAACCCGGGTCCTTGTGCTTGCGCAGCAGGTGGCGAAACCACTGAGCTAAATCCCCAGCCCTAAATGACCTTTTTTAATATTGCTGCACTAACATTTGGAAGAGGGACTGGGTCACCATCTCCTTCATCATCCATTCCCACATCTTCCAGCATGGTCTTGATTGTCACAGACTGGCAATTTCAACGTCAACTTCAAATATCTCTCTGTCAGATCTCTGCAATTTAATCAAAGGCATGGTGTTTGGTCTCTAGAGGGCTGCAGGGCCAGGGCAGATGGGAGCAGGAAGATGTCCCCACATCCAGGAGAACAGCAGCAGACAAAGCCACTCTCTTTTTGGTTTTCGAGACAGTGTCTCCTTGTGTGCTCCAAGCTGTTTTGAACTCATGATCTTCCTGCCTCAGTTTCCTGAGTGCTTAGATTACACCCATGCACTACCACGCCCAGACCTACCTGCAATTTCTTTCCTTTCCTTTTTTTTTAAGCTCCTTTATGTGAATATCTTCACTTTCAGTGCTACCTTGGTACTTGCTGTTAATTGGTTCTTGCTGTTCTTGTTAATTGGTACTTGCTGTTAATTGGTAGGCGCGACGAATTGGAAAGGGTTCTGAGTCAGGAGGCGACACCAGCTTCTAGCTTGCATGTCCAGTACCAAACAATGAGTAACAAATACCAGGACAGAATTTTCATGTCAAAATGTGTTGAGAACCAAATTTGACAGTTAAGCTCCAAGGTATGAGTGCATTGTCTCTTGGTCAGGGTATTTTTTTTCACTCAGTGCCTTCCTTTCAAACAGCAGAAGTTTTCATTTATTTTATTGTACAGTGGATGCTCAAGTTACAACCAGCCTGACATCTAAACAACTTGGGTTATGATCAGAAGTTTAGTTTTAATTTATGACCAAAGTCTTGAGTTACGACCTGAATGCTGGCCACTTGTGCTTCCAGATGGTCTCAGATACAGATTTAACCCTAAAGAGTTCTGGAAGGAACATGACAATATCCTTTCCTGTGTGGGGTTAATTGAGAAATCCTGGGCCAGTGTCTCTCTAAGGACACTGAGATCTGCCTGTGTACAGGAGAGAGACTTTGCAGGCTGTGTAGCTAAGCCTGAGCCTTCAATTGACCAACTTGAATTACAACTTACAACCAGCCCTCAGGAACAAATTGAGTTTGTAAGTCAAGGGTCCACTGTTATTTATTTATTTGGTACCAGGGATCGAAGTCAGGATCTTGCGCTTGCAAGGCAGTTGGCGGAAACACTGAGCTAAATCCCCAGCCCTGTTTTGGTTTTTTGAGACAGTTTCACTATGTAGTTCAGGCTGGCCTTGACTTCACTATGTAGCCCAGGGTGACAGAAAACTCAAGGTGATCCTCCTGTGTCAGCCTCCCAAGTGCTGGGATCACAGGCGTGTGCCACTACGCCCACTGCTCACATGTTTTCTCATAAAGTTACAGTTTTCTCATAAAGTTGGGAGGTATTTTTTGGTACCGGGATCGAACTCGGGTCCTTGTGCTTGCAGCAGACGGTGAAACCACTGAGCTAAATCCCCGGCATAAAGTTACAGTTTTAAGTGTTACACATAGGTCTCTGATCCATTTTAAATTAATTTTTGTGTTGGATGTGAGATACAATTTTTTTTTTTGCTTTTAGATATTTATTGTCCCAGCATGTAAAACAGTGTTTTTGTTGAGAAATCTATGTTTTTTCTCTATTAAATTGCCTTTTTCACTTTTGCTGAAAATCAGAGCCAGGCATGGTGGCCCATGCCTATAATCCCAGCACTCTGGGAGGCTGAGGTAGGAGGATTCAAAATTCAAGCCCTGGGCCGGGAATTTAGCTCAGTGGGTTTGCCGCCTGCTGCGCAAGCGCAAGGACCCGAGTTTGATCCCCGGTACCAAAAAAAAAAAAAAAAATTCAAGCCCTGCCTGGTTAACTTAGCAATTTGGTGATAACCTGTCTAAATAAATAAAAATTTAAAATGGGCTGGGGGTGTAATAGCTCAGTGTGAAGGCCCTGGGTTCAATTCCTAGTACTTCAAAAATAAGTGGCTGGGTGCAGCAATAAGTGTGGTGGTGCCTGCCTGTAATCCCAGCCGTTGGGAGGCTGAGGCAGGAGGATCATCATGAGTTTGAGGCCAGCCTGAGCTACATAGTGAGTTCAAGGCCAGCCTTGACTACATAGTGAAGCCCTGTCCCCCCAGAAAACCAAAAAAACCAAAAAGAAAATCAATTTCAGTTGTTTACATGTATGCAGGAGTTTGACTTCTGCTTTTTCTCATGCAAGATAAATAATAAAATAATAAGCACTGTCCACACAGAACATGGGAAGAAGGTACCGCAGTTAAGAAATGTTAAGGTGGGGCCCGGGATTTAGCTCAGTGGTGCCACCGCCTGCCTTGAAAGTGCAAGGTCCTGAGTTCGATCCCTGGTACCAAAAAGAAAAGAAACGTTAAGGTGACCCACCTTGATATGCAGCTGCCACAGAAATCTGCCTTCCTGCCCTTCTTGCGAGAGTGTCCATAACTGTGCCCTTGGGGCTGCCTCTGGCCCCACCTCCTCTTCATCCTGCCCGTGGGCTGCCTTCGTTCTCCGTGAAAATGCACTCTTCACGTCACGTCTTTTTCAGTTACTCAGGCCAACTGTTGTCTGAAAATATCAAATGAAAAGTTCCAGAAATAAACAATTCACAGCTTTGATTAATTTGTGATACTAGGGATGGAACCCAGGGCCTTCACACTGAGCTACATCCCTGGCCCTTTTTATTTTTTATTTTTCATTTTGAGACAGGATCTCACTAAGATGCCCCACTGGACTCAAACTTGGAATCCTCCTGCCTTAGCCTCTGAGAATACTGGGATTACAGGTGTGTGCCACTGTGCCCTGTACTTCATATGTTTTTAGTGTAGTATTTAGTTATTTAACTGTGTGTGTGTGTGTGTGTGTGTGCGCGCGCGCGCGCGTTTTCTGGTACCAGGGATTGAATTCAGGACCTTGAGCTTGAGAGGTTGGTGAGGTGCCACTGAGCTAAATTTCCAGCCCATTATTTATTTATTTGCAGTGCTGGGAATGAGACCCAGGGCCTCAGACATGCTAGGCAAGTGCTCTACCACTGATCTAAACTCCCAGCCCTCTTCCCACTGCCCTTTTTTGAGACAGGGTCTTGCTATGTTGCTCAGGTTGTCCTTGAACTCCCAGGCAGGCCTCTAGGAGCTCCAGGAGGAACTCAAGTGCTCCTCCTGCCTCAGCCTTACAAGTACCTGGGACTACACATCTGCCACTCCATACCTGGTTAATAACTTTTTACAGTATATTTTAATAATTGTTCTATTTTATTATTGGTTATTGTTAATCTTTTACTGTGCCTAAATTCTATTTATTTATTTTGGTTTTTTGAGACAGGGTCTCACTATGTAGTTCAGGCTGGCCTTGAACTCATTATGTAGCCCAAACTAGCCTTGAACTCACGGCAATCCTCCTGCCTCAGCCTCCTAAGGGCTGGGATTACAGACAAGCACCACCACACCCAGTTTTCTGTCCCTAAATTCTTATGATAAGTAAACTTTATCATAAGTATGTATGTACAGGGAGAAAACAAAATACACATAAGGGCTGGTTTTATCCATAGTTCCAGGTGCTCGTGGGGGTCTTGGAGTGTATTCTGAGGACAGGGGGCGCTATTGTCCTTTGTCCTGCTGGAGGAGAACAACAGCAAGGTCCTATTTTAGAATAGGCCTCCCTCATGGCCATTCATTCAGCAGAGAAGACAGTAGGGACTTTGCCACAGCTACCTGTAGAGTGAGTCGGTCTCAGGAACCACAGATCCTCAGGACCGGAAAGATCCATGGGGTTCCAGGTCCGGCTGGGGCCCAGAGGGGCCAGGTGCTATCCCTGAGGTCCCTCAAACTCAGATGGCAAATAGGTAGGTGATGAGCTTAGTGGCAGGTGGGCCAGGGATTTAGCTCAGTGGTGCCATGCCTGCCTCACAAATGCAAGGTCCTGAGTTTGATCCCCGGTACCAAAAAAAAAAAAAAAATAGAGCTCAGTGACAGGTGCCAGCCTTGCAGGGCTTAGGTGCTGGTTCTAGTTTTTGCATACTTAAGATCTGGTCATTTCATCTGAAGTGAAATAT